>NC_058412.1:134913566-135111646 GCF_002201575.2 Neomonachus schauinslandi
TAATTAGCTGCCACACTCCAGCTTTCTCCGTGGGAAGAGTCAGAACGTGTCTTCCCCAGTGGCGCCTGCTCCTCACTCCTCGCTCGCTGGGGCGCGTTTCTGAATCGGGAGAGGGAGGCGCCTCCAGGAGGAGCTTGGGAACCCTCGGGGGCTGGAGTGCACCCACGCCCTCCCTGAGGCCGGCCCCCCCAACCCCCCCAGCCCCTCAGCCCACCCACCTACGGGGTGTGTCTGTGGGTCCTCTGAGAGCCCCTTGCCACCGAGGAGAGTGAAAATGCTCCGGCATCATCCCCGCCCCGGGGCTGCGTAGGGAGAGGGGTCTCCGTGCTCTCATTTGCCGCCTGGTCTCACTGCGTGTGGCTACAGGCGCCGGGCCCTGGGGTCTACGTGGGCGGTAAGACCTGATCACTTTTGCCTCTCTGGGCCTTCATGGTCTCCTCGCCGTCTGTCTCTGACAGTAAGTGGGGTCGTTGTCACTCCTGCTTCTGGAAGCCTCACCCACGCAGAGAGCCGAGCCGAGTTCCAGGCAGCAAGTGGACAGAAGGCTGTGGTTTATATATTTAGTCTAATGGGTACTACCTCGGAGTTTGCATTGTTCTTACTCCAGGGCCAGTACCTTCCCGGTGCCGTGAACGTTTCACAGGGCCCTCGGCCACTCGCCAGTCTGGAGCACCCGTCCTTCCTGTCCGACGGGGGTCCTGGCCCTGGGAAGGCCGGTGTCTCCCGTTGGTAGGTTCTGCCCTGTCCTTTCTTGGACAGCAGCCTGGAGGGGTCCCGAGAGAGCTTCCCAAGGCACACCTGATCTTGGCATCCCCTCAAGCCCACCCCACCCTTCCCTGCTTCAAACCATCGTATGCCTTCTCAGACTCCTGGAACGAATCCAGACTCCTCACCTGACTTCAGGTTGTGCCCCCACCCAGCTCTCCTGCCCCAGAGATGCTCACACACCTCCATTCAGTCTAAAGAGCATTTGCAGAATTCTTCCTGATCTCAGGACCTTTGCACTTGCTCTTCCTTCCCCTTCTCGCTTAGCAATCCCCACTTACCTGTTGGATCTCAACTCCAGGGGCACCTTCCAGGGAGCCGGCCCTGTCCACGTCAGCCCACCTACCCTAGGCTTCGTCCTCGTGCTGCGTGATAACAGAGTGAGCATCTGTACCCCAGGAGAGCCTGCAGGCCCCGGCACAGGACTGGGTCCCACTTCTCACCACCCTGTCCCCAGGGCTCCTCGTGTCATGAGTGCTCCCAGAACATGTGATGAAGGAAGGTCGGGTGAACCCAAGGCAGAAGTTCACAGTCTCATGAAGTGGGATCCTGGGTACTGGGTGGCCTCCTGGGTAGGGGTGAGTCTAGACTGAACTCTGGACACGCAGCACTGCCCTCGGGGCCTCCTCCTCTCCCGTTCCTGGTGATTGGGATCCTCTCTCCCGGAAAGAACCCCACAGAGCGGCTCGGGTCCTCTGCTCCCACCCGGGCTGTCTCTGCAGGGAGGGTCAGGGAGTGACGGTGCCTGCGCTTTGCTCACAGCGGTGTCCCTGACGGCGCTGCGTCCACCCAGAGGACTGCCCGTTCTAGCCGGGGCGGAGGTGGCCTGGGGGCCAGCTGTGCCGTCAGCCCGGCGGCATCTGGGAGGACCCCGCATTGCGGGGCAGGACCCGACCCGCCTGCACGCGGCCCAGTGGCGTAGATCCTGGTGGCAAGCTGTCCACGCTTTTCAGAGACGCAGGAATTGGGTGACGGGCCTTTCTGGGCACTCCATCCGTGGCCAGTTGGCAGCTGACAGGTTGGGTTTTCTTGAGACGATTTTTGAGAGCTTACCCTGTGCCAGGCTATCATTCACAGACACTCGGTGCATTACCTCATTTGGTTCTCACACTTCTGGGGAAGTCTGTGATGGGTTCTCATTTTGGAAGAGAAGACAGGCCTCCAGCAAGAAGAGGCTCGGGGGTGGAGAGGCATTGCCAGTGGGGATTCGGGATACTCCCCAGGTTTGAGGAAATCCATGGCCTCAGTCCTCAGGCATTGCCGGTCACCAGGCTCTGCCCCCTATAGATTTTCCACAACTCTGCCCAACGTTCTCTCTTCCACGAAGCCTGCCATGATCATTCCCCTGCCCCCATCTTCAGGCCCCATGTGTGAGCAATTAGGGGACACTGCGGCTAGAGAGGTGTGATCTTCCCGTGGCTGGCCTCCTCCTCGTGCGGGTCTCAGAGGAAAGGGGTCTCCCTGAAACCTTCCGCCCCTGCCCCCGCCTGGTTGCTCAGTCACATGCCCTGTCCTGTTTCGTCCGTGGCGTTACACTCCCTGGAATGGTTTTGTTCATTTTTATATGGTTTGTCTACCTTCCTCCTTAGACTCTGAGCTTTCCAGGGCAGGGGGAGCTGGTTCAGCGCCGGGTCCAAGGGCGTGGACCCGCCTGGCACAGAACCACTGCTCCCTGGTCATTTGCTGAGGGAGTGAGTGAGGGGCATTGGGGATCTTTCGGTGAGGGTGAGGGAGCCTCTGTCCTGGAGCCAGATCTTGCGTGCCCCTCTCCCCGCTCCGGCCTGGGGCAGGTCAGGAGCCTTCGCCCCTGGGTCCCAGCCAGGCCTCGTCGAGGGGCAGGCTCAGGTCCCACCAGACATCAAGACAGCCCGGAAGCAGCCGTCCACAGAGCCAGCGGCACACAAAGCCCGCGACTGTGGTGCGCTCGGCGGGGAGGGGGAGGGGGGTGGGCGGGGGAGCCCTGGGGACGCCCTCGGCTTTGTGCTGGGACAGGGATTATGAAGAGGAGACAAATATTTCTGGAGGCTGCATCCTCTTGGGGGCAACGTGTGGTGGCCCCAGCTTCTGGGCGTTCACAGGCTCAGCCCTGTTGTCTCCGGTGGGGGCTAACGGGCCGGAAGTGGGACAGCTCCTGGCTCTGACCCAAGGGCAACAGTATCAGAGTTACAAGAATAATGAGCGCTTGGCACTAATTTTGGCTAATTATGCCTCTCTCTCCTGACAAGCCTTTTCTTTATTTTATGTATTTGTTTTTGGCTGGATCCTCCGACTCCTTCAACTGGAAACCCGGCTGGAAAGGCTGGTCCTCTGCCGGGATGGCGCGGGTGGGGCGGGGGAGGGGGGAGGGGAGGAGGGGGGCGGGTGGGGGCGCCGCTCCCTCCCTGGGCGGCTGGCTCCGCTGGCTGGGAGGCGGTGCTGCCTGTCACTCCCCCTGCCGAGGGCTGCCGGCGAGGCTGCTTGGGACAGGAGCGGGACAGGTGCTGCCCAGGCTGCGGGCGGCGGGCGGCGGTGGCGGAGCTCGGCCTGGGGGGCGTCCTGCCGAGGGGGCTGCGATCGGCAGGTCTGGAAATGAGCCGCACATCCCGAGGTGGCAGGGGGTCCGCCCCAGGAGCTCCGTGACAGAGGGCGACCTCCGTCCTGTGCAGGATCTTACTGGATTGGCCAGCAAGAGGCTGTGGCCAGGGGACCCCTCCCCTCCTCCAGCTTTTGGGGACGCAATCTTCGGGGGCGCGCCAGCCACCTCTGCCCCTGGCGGAGACCAGGCGGAATCTGCAGGCAGCCACCATGGTGCAAAATGTAATTCTAGTGTTTTTCCGCAGACGGCTGAGCCAAAGACCGGCCGTGGAGGAACTGGAGAGAAGAAACATCTTGAAACGTGAGTAGCTGGGGACCCCTGGCTCCTGCCTCAGGTGGGGAGGCTGGGGGACGGGTTCTGCCGTCACAGGCTGCTCTGCGGTCTGGGTGCTCCCCGAGCCCTGTGAAGTCCGGCTGCAGAAGCAAGCCCTAAAGTTGATGCACTTGGAAATCTCCCCTTTTAAAATTAAGAGAGAGAGAAAAAGCTTTCCTTGGGGCGTAATTAAAGATATCCCTATTCTCAGGTTGTTTAATTAGCCCTGTAGATCTAGGGGAAATGGCTCAGTATCCTCTTTGCATTCTGGGTTTGGAGCAGGTTTCCCTGGCAGTTTGGGAGGGGGGTCCTGATGGGTGCAGAGACCACAGGCAAGGTGTGGACAGCGTCAGAAACCTGAGGGCAGGAGCACGTAGCCCTGGGGTGCTACGGCTAGGGCAGATGAAGCCGGCCGCTCCAAGGACCTGGAAACCCCAGGAAACCTGCCCTGGGGCTCACATCTGTGCCATTCCAGGACCATCCATCTGGCTCCATGTGGCCTGGGTGTCCCCCAGCGGTCACAGTGCCCACAAACAACCTCCCCAGTACAGAGGACGCCGTGGATGGTTTGGGGGGTGGTAAAACCCCTTCAAAAGTGTTTCTCGGAGAGTTCTCTGTCCGGCCAGCAGACTTTAGTTTTCAAAACATTTTCTACAAAAGGTGCCCTCGAAAGCCTGGATTTTTAAAGCATTTTCATTCTTTTTCCTCTTTACGTGATGAACACTATAGATATTCTGTGAGTTTGGTTTTTTATTCTGTGAGCTCTTCCCGAAGTTGGGGCAGCACCCAAGCAGACGCTCTGCCAGAAAGCCCGTGGATGGCAGAGCCCCCTGCTGGTCCTCGCTGGTCCCCGGCCCCTCCCCCTGGCCCCTCTCCTGCCTGAGACGGTGGGACATAATTCATCCTAAGGGAAGGGATTCCGTGTTTTTGTTGTCAGACTTAAGATGTGGCCCCTCCTCTTCTGTGTTGTGTGAACTTGGTCTCGTCTGAGGATTTAAAGAGAACCTTTTGTGGACTCTACCTGCTTGATCCAGGAGACAGAAAAGTTGAGCTATTTCAGTCACCAAGTATTTGAATGTTTAAAAATTCCACCACTCATTTATAAAGCAATTTATAAATCACAGATGCCCCCAAAACGCAGCCCAGGAGTTGGTGGGCCGGCTGGAGCAGAGGGGTCTGCTGCCCCAGAGGGCGGCAGGGCTTCCCCGTGAGCCGGCTCGGCTCCGCGTGGCTCTCGGCCCAGCTCCTGGGGATGCCACGTCCCTGCGCCAGTAAGCGCCTCCAATGGTATTAGTCTTTGCAAATAAACGTCAGAGCCTTAAAAATAGGACTGGTGCTTGGTGAATGGAGGTGCAGAGTGGATACCTGGGGCTGATGCACTCATGTGCAGTGCACAGAAGGGGAGAGCGGGTTTCCTCCGCACTGGCCACGGCGGTCCCTTCCACACTCTTGAGCCACTCGGGTGCGTCCCTAGCTCAGGAGCATCTCAGGTGCCCCGAGTGGGAGTATCTGCGAATTTGCTTGCTAGTTCTCAGTGGGCAAACGTTCTGTTCTGCTCTGTGGAGCTGAGATTAGAGTAGCCGTGCGTGGTCCAGCGTAGAACAGCATCATCACAGGCCCCTGACACAGGCTTCAAGCCCTCCTGCTCTAGGGCCTTTTCTGCCTATCCTTAGAATGTTGTCACATCGTATCTGCTCATCTGCAAGTGGGGGCTCACAGCTCACTGCGATCAGGTCTGACGGACACTCGGAACTCGGCTCGGGGGTCATTTGTGGATAAGACCGTGACCCCTTTGCAGGTGACGACCCCAAACCCGATGCCCCCACGTTAGACCCACGCTGTGCCAGCCGCGGTACTCAGGGCTTGCTTATGCACCTGCGCTGAATCCTTACAACAGAGCGGTGTGGCACTGCCCTCCCCATTGGCCTGGTAAGGAAGCTAACTGAAGGAGTAATACAGCTTTTTGACGTGAATCTTGGCAAGGAGATAGAGCCAAAGGTTGCCCAGCTCCACGGGCTGTGTTCTAACCCCTGCATTAGAAGCAACAGTGCATCTCTGATAATTTACAGAACACTCGAATGTGGCTTCCAAGCCGCTGGCTCTGTTTCTAGAACATCTGGGTATGGAGGCTGTGGTCATGGATCCCTTGGTTTGTATAAGGCACAGCGTTTTCTGGGTCTGGGAATCGAAGGTCCACAAACCCATAGCTAGGTGTTGCTCAGAGAGAACCCATGGGCTCAAGCTCTGGGGAAGGACATTTTGGGGTTGGCGCCCAACAGAGCAGAGCTGCCCCAGAGGGTCCCCTGCTGGCCACCTCTCCAAAGCACCTGCGGCACTCGTGTGACCTTGGTAATGACACTGTTGGTGATTAAAGACAAAGATCTGGTTTTGTTTTTTCACATGGAGGCTGCACTTGGCCTTTGTCTGGGGCCTGTTTTTTAAGAAACCTGAAGAATTAGCGTCATGTCATCACTGAAATCTCTCATGGTTGGCCTTATATTGATACTTCCACAATTTTTTCTTGATTGTCTCATCAGCTTTCTGCAGAGAGCTTCCTCGTGTGGTTTCTCCTGCTTTATCACTTGGATTAGGAACCAGGAACATAAAAGGGCTTCATTTACTTTTTAAAACATTCAAATGCAAGATAAGTCTTTGTTTTAAAAAAAGTTACTGAAGAGTACCGTACATCTAACACCCGTGAACCCAATCCCCCAAATGCACAAATGTGTAGAATGTTGTAAGTCAAGGTGGATGCTGTGGGATTATGTGAAGTGCAAGCAGCAGGGCCCCCCCTTTCTCAAACAAGCCGTGTTTCCAGGAGTCTGTGCCAGCAGATGAGCCTCCCTTCCCAGGAATGGAGCTTCCTACAGCCTGGGACCTGAGGCTTTATTTAGCAACTGAGAGCACCAGAAATAGGACATCCATTATCTTGTATCCCAGGGCAAAGCCTGCATTTTACACCACGGCTCTGACTTCTCTATTTTTAGCTCCCGCGTGTAGGTATGAGCACAGCTTGAATGTTAATAGTCACAACTCAGCGGCAAAGCCGAGTTTAGTGAAGCACTGAGGCTCCCTTAAAAGGCTCTGGCCATCTAAGTGAGCTCGCTCCTGCGGGAGAGAGTCAGCTGGGTGCATGGTATCTTTAGATGTGAAATATGCCCTGAAAGTATAAATTCCAGGCAAGCATATGTTGCCCAGAGTCTGGAGAAGGGTGTTCCTTATGTATGTTGGTTGGCTGAAAGTCTGTATGTATACCTACTAAGCAGAAGGCAAAAAAAAGCAGTGACAGTATATTAATATTCATATATGATATTCGTATGTGGTACATATTAGTAGTCACGGACGTGCACGTTTACTTACCCT
The DNA here is from genome assembly GCF_002201575.2 of Neomonachus schauinslandi. Taxonomy (NCBI): domain Eukaryota; kingdom Metazoa; phylum Chordata; class Mammalia; order Carnivora; family Phocidae; genus Neomonachus; species Neomonachus schauinslandi. The sequence continues at coordinate 134,920,582 of NC_058412.1, forward strand.
ATTAAAAGTATTTGTGCGAGTCATCTATACTCCTGGACGTAAATATACAGACAGAGGGTAGATATTTGGTTGGGGCGGAGGGAGGGAGGGAGGGCTGCTTCCTGTTTCTCCTGCAAGTAAATTTGCGCAGCTGAGTTTTTGTGCTGAGTCCGGCACGGAGAAAGCCGAGGAGAGGGGCTGGAACGTGGGCGAAGCTTCTCTTGGTGCCAGTGTTTCCATATGGCAGTGAGACCACGGTCTGAGCGTGGCCAGCCAAGTGGAGGAAGACCAGCCGTGACATGGGGTGTCCCTGATAGCCTGCCTCAGCCACCAGAAACGCAGAGGCCGGGAGCTCACTTCCCCGCCAAAAGGAGGAGAGTCTCAACCCGTTTTTCTTTCTTTTTTTTCTTTCTGTTTTAATCTTTCACAGAAAGGAATGATCAGACAGAGCAGGAAGAAAGAAGAGAAATCAAGCAAAGATTGACAAGAAAGGTACTGATTTCAGTGTCTTATCCCTGGATCTTGAGGGGCAGGTGACAGGTGCACTGGTGTTGCTCAGTGACGTTTTCCTGGACGGCAGCGAATTCACTCCCCAGACCCTGGGAAGGTGGTGCCTCTGTCTGCCCCGGTGTTGCCCTCCGCGCTCCGGGTTGGGGGGGAGCAGCTTGTGTGGCAGGTCAGGCCCGATGACATTTCCACGGATCCCCAGGGAGCTGGACGGTGACTGGGCATCACCTTCGTGTACCTGAGATCTTCACACACAGCGTAGGAAGAGCATCCCTGGGTGTCAGTATTTGCTTACCTTTCGGGCTCCTTGGTACCTTCAGCTTGTCCAGAAGCTCCAATTGCAGAAGTTTTATTGGCCTCCAGGGTTTGGTGTGGGACTCTCGGGGCGAAGGTGGGACCGGCCACGGCCAGCCTAGGTCGCAACCCCGCGAGCCGTTCCGGTCTCCGCGCTCTGGAGCAAGGACGGGCAGGGGATCTCCCCCCGCCGGAGGTGAACAGCGTCCTTACTGAGGCTGACTTAGGGGTACTGCTCCAGGCAGCATCCTCTCTCCCTGGACCTTTGATTTGGGCTCATCTCAGGGGAGTCGGGGCAAGTGTCTGCTGCCATCAGACGCGTCCCCTGAGTTTCCTCAGCGAGCTTCCCCCGAGCCTGGGCCGCGGGCGCAGAATGTGCCGGGGGCTGGAATTCAGGTCACTTGTTGGCCTCAGCGGTGTGTCTCCCAGTTCCCGAGTGTCCGCGTCCCTGTAGACACGTGCTGTCCGCCCGAGTCCTCGAGGACGCTGGTGTGGCTGCGGGCGGCTCACGGGCCATCTCTGATTTCAGCTGAATCAGAGACCCACGGTGGATGAACTGCGGGACAGGAAGATTCTGATCCGATTCAGCGATTATGTGGAAGTGGCCAAAGCTCAGGACTATGACAGACGGGCAGACAAACCCTGGACGCGACTGTCCGCGGCCGACAAGGTACAGACGGCGCCACCGTGCCGGTCGGGGGTGGGGGGGCGGCACCACGACGGGCCAGCGAGTTTGTTCCTGGACCCGGGGGCAGGCGGGGGTGGGTGCCGGCCGATGTTGAAATTGCGGCTGTGCTTTGCCCCGATGTCAGCTTCACAAAGGTGACCCGGGCTCATGGCTGTTGGCAGCTGGGGGACAGTTTTGCCCTTGGCAGTGTCTGGAGACATGTTTGGTGTCAGAAATGGGTAGTGGGTGGAGCCCACTGAAAGCCCCGTGATGCACAGGACGGCCCCACCCCAGGATGAGCCAGTCCCCGGTGTCAGGAGTGTGGGAGCTGAGAAACTCTGGTGGAAAAGAGGCAGAGGACGGAGCTTGAGCAGAGTCTGCTGCAGTGATGCGGGTGCAGGAGGCTGAGGCAGGCAGGAAGGCTCGGCAGCGTAGACAGAGGTGGCTCTGGATCCGTCCCCACCGCTCTGGTGTGTGGCATCTCTGGGGGCCTCCAGAGCAGCCTGAAGGGACTGGTGTGGGGCGTGGGGAGGGAGCAAGGAAGCGGCGGGTCCTAGAGGCTGTGGGGAAAGCAGGGGGGCCGAGTGAGCCCTCCCCCAGCCTCGCTCTGCCCGGAGGGAATCTCTGAATCCGGCCCGTCCAGCATTGCTTCATGTAAGGCCCAGAAAATCCCCGTGGGAGGCGGGCCTGTCCCGGGTCACACGTGTGGACACGCTGAAATTCCCGACTCGGAGCCTCTCCCCGTCCTCAGCCGGCCCGGGAGGGCTCCTCCGAGGGAGCGCAGGGTCCCCGTGGGCCGGGGACAGGTCTGGGGCACTGCGATGCTGTTTGTCACGGGACACGGAGCCGTACCCCGTGCCTGAACGAGAACAGCTTCCCCATGAGCTCACTGCAGAATTCCGAGTTCACCCCAAGCCGAACTGGCCGCATTACTTTGCTGTTCCTGCTCCGCGTCAGGCGGCTCAGCGTGTGCTCGGTGCGGTGGTGGTGGGCCCCAGGGGTGCGGGCGGCCTCACCAGCCTGTCCGGGACACGGCGTGGGACGGGCTGGGGACGACCGCAGCCGAGCTGAGAGGCTGTGCTGGGCCCACCCATGTGTCTTCTTCTGTAGAAATAGATTACAGCACGACGGAACTCGGCGAAGATTAAGAGCTACTGTTCGTCCACAACTGGGTACTGGCTTCCTGTGTTCATTTTTTAACGTCCCGTTCTTGAATTTCAGGCAGCCATTCGTAAGGAGCTCAACGAATACAAGAGTAACGAGATGGAGGTACACGCATCAAGCAAGCATCTGACAAGGTCGGCTTTCTGTGTGAATGGCTTTCGTGGTACTTACCGCATGTTTCTTTAAAACGAAAGGAAAGACAAAGACCCGCGGTCCGAGTGAACGAATTCAGCATCTCTGCAGGGAGCCGGACGGAGCACGCGGCTGCCGGCCATGGCTTCGCAGGGGTGCGGGAAGGCGGGCTGCAGAGCCGCGTTACTGGGTCCGGGGCTTCAGGAGTTCGTGCGCAGTGAACGTGACCTGCCTGCCTGTCGGCCGCCCCTCCTGGAGTGTCCGGACCTCCTGTTTCAGAACCCCACCCGTGTGTGCCGACAGGAGGCCTCCAGGCCCCTTCCATTTACCCGTTCCCGTCTTCCCTGCATTTAGATTCACATCTTTAACACAAGCTGATGCTTCCCCCAGACTCAAATACTGGAGTCCCTACGGCGTGCCAGGGGTCATGCCGGGGGTGGAGACAGCAGCGAGGCGTTAGGTAAAGGGGGCCCCCGCTCTGGGGAGCCTCTGTTGCGGTGGGGACACATGGGCCGTGTTCCAGCACCAAGCCGTCCTGTCCTCGTCGTGGGGAATGTGTGCTGTGGACGTGCTGTCCACAGATGCCGCGGGGCCTCCGGAGGGGGCGGCGGGGGAAAGACTGGCTTCCCGTGCTTATTGGGAGGGATGTTCTTTCCTCGGCCCTTTGTCACGTCTCCCTTGGCCTAGGGACGCTGAAGCCCCAAATACTGAGAAAATGGAAATCCTGAGTATGGATACTGCCTTAAACTAAAAGAGCAGATTCCTTTCCTTTTCTGGTTTGTCCCAAAGTGGCCACTGTGGTGGTGGTTTAGGAGACTAACTCTGTAAGGTCCGTGTGGCCGTGGGGCAGAGCCAGGTGTATGGGGTTCCATCCTCCAGGATGGTTTCGGGGTGGATATATTAAGGGAGGAAGAGGAGGCCGTAAGAGCGGGAGAAAATGATTGCAAATAAACAGTTTAAAAGTTGTTAAGGTTTCCCCCGTGACTGGCATATGTTTGGGCAGGAATAGATCATCTTAGTTTCGAGTATCCAAAACACTCAAAAATGTTTAGGAAATCAACATTGTCCAGTAAAACATTTAAAGCTATTTTTCATGTTTACCATGTTAAGAAGGATAGAATGGTTACATAGTGTTACGTGTGTTAATGTCAAAATATTGAATACGTTTTCCCATTACACATTATTAAGAGTTGTTTACTGGGGCGCCTGGGTGGCTCAGTTGGATAAGCGACTGCCTTCGGCTCAGGTCATGATCCTGGAGTCCCGGCATCGAGTCCCACATCGGGCTCTCTGCTCGGCAGGGAGTCTGCTTCTCCCTCTGACCCTCACCCTGGCTCATGCTCTCTCTCTTATCTCATTCTCTCTCTCAAATAAATGAAAAATCTTAAAAAAAAAAAAAGTTGTTTACTGAAGATATACATCTTCTCTCATAAGTCCTTAATACCTTTCTTAGATGATAGAATTTTAAGAGCTGGCCCAATACTTGGACATCAGGAAATAATTCTTAAGGTCTTTATACCACATTTTAGCACTTAATATCAGTTTTTAAAAGAACAATATTTTTAGTCACCTGAGACTTTGTTAAATGTATTACATGTTACCACAAACACATTACCAACTTACAAAAACAAAACAAAACGGTAACTCTAATTTCCAAAAGTTTGTTTTATTAATTGATTCATTACTTCTCCTGATTTTCGCAAAGCCTTGGCCTTGCACACTTCAAGAGCTTAACCAGCAGCTTTCGGACTGAGTTTTAGGCAGAATTCAGCCTATCGTTCCTTTTGGGGTCCAGCGCAGGCCCGGGAGCCGGGAGCCCTCGGAGGCCTCCACTGCCTGAAGCAAAGCGGGCCCATCCTTCTGTTTTCCATCTTGGCTCTCTGAGCAACTTTCAATAGCCACACATTTATTTGTGGGAGGTTTTGACTGTTTTAACTTAGGAATGTATGACCTTACACTCTTTGTCTTTTTATAATTCCTAGATTCCACAGGCCATAGAGATTTTCTTCTGAGAAGAATTTGTGTTTAATTTTTGATACCAACACTGAACATTCATCAGGGAACTTTCCTGAAGTTCGGCTCATGACTCCCTGCCTCGTCAGCGAGAGGAGCGGGCTCACTGAGGCAGGTGAAGTCTGGGCTGTGCTCATCTGTACGAGGGGAACCCAGAGGACGCCCTTCGCTCTCTGGTGTCTGCAGAGTGGAAACTGTTGGGCCCAGTGGAGACCCAGAGTCGCTCTCCCAGAAGAAAATGGTCATTTGCCTTTGAACCCGGTTTTACAGTTCTGCAGTAAAACAGAGGCCGGGGGACGTGCATGCGCGGGCGCACCTCCGGGCCTCTGACGCGGGACATGCGGCGCAGCGGCGTTTGGGATTCTGTTGGAAAAGACATTTTTATTCTGATCACAGTTAATTTGAGAACTCTTTAAGTTCATGTTCCACAAAATTATTGACTGTATTATACTTTTCTTTTTTTTTTATATAATGTCTAACAAAAAATACAGCGGCAACATTTTGATTCCTGTTAATTTTGTTCTTTAATTAAATGACTACTTATTGCAGGAAATGAACCTGGGTTTTACGTTTTTTTGGAGTTGGGAGGAGAGCGGAAATCTGTGAAATAAGTAGAGTTTTAGTCCTTTCAAGCCATCAGATCCAAACACATAAGAGAATTCCAACTTTTTGTGTGTTTTGTTTTGTAAATTCTGTTAGTACCTGTGGTTTGTGCCTTAGAAAATCAGATTATCTTTTTCAAGTTAATTTAACTTCATGTATCATTGAGTAATGAACCCAGAGATAAGCAACAACTTGGTGGAAAACTCTACCACGATGAAAATTAGGCCGTCTTTGAGTATTTTTAGGTTCACATTTGCACACATTATGGAAAACTCTGTTATAAGAGACAAAGGTTTAGATGGAGTGGAGATTACGAAGAGGACATTTACCCTAGCACAAAGGTAAAACTTAATGTTGGCACAAAGGGGGAAAATAAATTAAAAAAAAAAATGTTCCCCGAAAGGTATTTTTACTTGGCCTTTGAATAAGCATCCTCACAGGTGAGCCCGCCCGGTACGTGGTGAGGCAGGAAGCCCAGTGGCTGGGAGCCTGACTTTAGGAGCTTGCAGACGCTGTTGCTTAAATCCCAGCTCTGCGCTATTCACCAAGATACTTCTTTTCTCTCTAGGAAGATCATCCCTCTCAAAATATTGCTGTAACTTCTAAAGGAGATGAGCGCGACCAACACGTTCTACGCCTCCATAAACGTTAGCCGCTGGTGGGGCTGCCAAGAGCCCCTGGAGCTGGGGCACGTCCTCTGTGACTCCTCACTGCACACCTGCCTCACGGCTTTCCACGACCTTTCCTGCTCAACTTCTTTAAGACTGAAGTGGGTCAGGAGCCCATGGAAACTGCTCAACCCTTGTGGCAGCACTTTGTCCTGAGGGACTTGTGATCAAACCTAGATGCTAGCGAACGTGGTGTCAGTTAGTTGAATTAGACTCTCTGAAAGAAATCCCCGTTATGGTGGGAAAGTTCCAAGTCTACCACTTCCTTGCTGTGCAGAACTGCATCACTTCTCTGAGCCTCCATTTCTTCGTCTATGAAATGAGATGATGTCTAAAGCTTTTCTAACTCGAAGCCAGTTCTTTAATTTTATAAGCATTTGTGTGTATGCTTATATATTGTGTATTTAATATATACCTATAGTCTATTCATAACCCATTATTTGCGGCCAACCTCCAGAAAACTTTAATTTTTTTTCCTATTCTAAACTACATTTTAGCAGCTCCCTATTTTGTTTTATTCAGTTTAAAATATTAAGTGGGAGCCCAAATTATGTAAAAGTAAGATTTCAATCTCCTTCACATAGAAATATCAATGCACTTACTATGAAACAAAGAAAGGAAAAAGGTGCTTTTTTCGAAAACATGCTGGCCCCCAAGGCAGAAAGGAACAGTACTGCTTGGAAGATGGGCCCCTGGTTAGAGGTAACTTGGCAGATAGGACACATTTTCAGGTTTTTTGCCCAAGTAAAGTTCCATAACTAATGGATAAATAAAATTCAAAGTGAAAATAAGGTACAGGAGACCCAGTGGAGGGTTTGGTTTGGTTCAGGCTTAAGGGTTCTAAGATATCATAAGACCAGAAGACATTTTCATTGCAACCAAAATTGTTAGCAACAGTATCTAACTTCTCTATTGTATTTTTATTAATCATAAACTATTCCTTTAAGTTGTGTTTCTATATTTCACGTTCTTACCCAGTATTACAGAAGTCGAGAGAGCAACTGAAACTGCGAATCAAGTGTGTTCGCTCCGCACCTACTAGGTACACCGAATCCTGCCCTGAGGAAGGCTCTCTTGGGCATCTCGAATGTCCCTCACCCTAGTTGGAGGAACAAAATTAAAAAGCAGCTTTTAAATCTCATGGTATGGGTGATACACCTGCTTGCGTATATACATTTACATATGTTTTATAAATTTGAAGAGAAAGTGTATATACTTAAGAGCCTGAAGACTTAGAAAAAGCTGATTCTGCTGCCTCCCTATTCAATAACAGTCACAACGTCTGAATTACCACAATTCTTCACCACCAAGAGTCATCAGGTTTTTATGCATTAACTTCACAAATCATTTGTTCTCATTTCCACAAAATAAACTATGATTAACTATTAAAGTAACAGTGAATATTAAGTCATTAAAGAAATTCTGTTTTTAAGGAGTTTAAAAGATTTAAAAACCATAATTGATTATTTTATGAGAGGAAATTAAATCACTTCTAGAAGTATCAAGTTTTAACCTGGCATGATAGGGGGAATAGTATATTGTAAGTCTGTAAAAAGGACATTTTTAAACATGTCAAAAGGACTTTGAAATTATATTACATAAGTAATTTTTAGACAATTGAAATGGTTAAAAAATAAAAATAAAAACAATCTCCAAACCCCCAAAACCCTAACATCAAGAAGTCCATCTTGTGGAAATACATAGTAATTACAAGTCTAAATTTTAGAGGTGAAAAGCCAAGTTTTAAGCTACATATCCACAGTTCTTTAATAGCAAGTTCAAGTCCAGAAATGTAAAATTCTATTATGTTGTTAAATTAGTCTCACATGCTTCTAATCTAAACCCCATTCTTTTCCAGAGATTTTTTCCAGTTTTTCGTGTGAAAGAAACATCTGAGAAGATGCTCATAAGAAACTGAACATGTTGAGACTCAAACTGAACGTATGAAAATATTTTTAAACAGTGAATCACCATAAATTAATTTCTCTGTAAATGTATTGATGATGATATAAGAACGTATCACTAGTTCATTTTTTTTTTTTTTTAAGATTTTATTTATTTGACAGAGAGGCAGCCAGAGAGGGAACACAAGCAGGGGGAGCGGGAGAGGGGGAAGCAGGCTTTCCACAGAGCAGGGAGCCCGATGCGGGGCTCGATCCCTGGACCCTGGGATCATGACCTGAGCCAAAGGCAGATGCTTAACAACTGAGCCACCCAGGTGCCCCAACTAGTTCATGTTTAGACAATGTTAGAATGAACAACGGAAAAGCTACTAGTTACAAATTCCCACAGCTTCATGAAAACAGATTGGTATTTTATGTTTAGAGTAATAAAGAGTAACTTTTAAGTCTTTCAGCAGCTAAATCATTCCCTTTAAAGAAGATGAATGGGGAAATTCTAAAAATCACATTTTCTTGACAATAAGCTATAGTAAGAAAATCTGGAGATGGTGTACATGCTAATAATTCTTAAAGTTAAAAACCATGCTTTTAAATGCACATTATTGCTTTCTAAATGCAATTCATTCCCCCTTTTCAAAGATGAATGTTTTGCAAATGCACAGGTGTGTGCCCCAAACAAATGGTGCATCCCCTGCTTTCCGCCCGGAGAACTTCTTGGTTACAGTGGTTGACTCCTGGGGTGGCACAGAGTGGTCTCAGGAACATCCAACACCTTGCTCCAGTTTTTACATTCCAACTTAGCTTTGTCTGTTGCCATTATTTCCTGCTCTGTTCTTGTGATCAACATTCTACTTCAGTTGTTTCTTCATAGCATTTATGATTCCTGCCAAGCTAGCTTTAACTTTTCATTCGGTGTGTTCGGGAGCTACGTAGGAATCCAGGGACAGTAACGGCGAGTGGGTCAGCTGTTTTAACAGGTGGTAATGACAGGTGGTTGCCGAGCTGGCTCCAGCACCGTGAGCTTCACACCACGCGCTGAGGTCAGAGTCGTCAGACTTTGTAGACTGCCAGTTCACTGTGGAATTAAGTGCGGAATGAAAACCACACTGCCCACCATGGCTCAGAGGATCTGCTAGGCATCTGTGGTGTCAGGATTTGGTGGCATTTACGTCTCTGTAGTATCGTCTCTGGAGTTGAGTATTTAAGTTTCTGCCTGGTTATACTAATGATGCAAAATTTGTTCTCTCTCCCGTCTGTCCTTCTGGAACAGTTACCACTTTGCAGCTCAGTTTGGTTGAGGAAGTGGGATAAGCCTACACCAACATGGTGTGAAATTGCAACCCAGGTAAGAAATATAAATTTTTGGCTAGAATGATTCATTTATTTTTAATATGTTAGAAATAGGAAAATCAAGAAGTTATAGCTATATTAGTTAACTCATATAACAGGCTCTGCTAATACAAAATTGATTTAAATCACTATTTTTGTTAAACAGTGAGATAGATTGAGCAATACATTGTATAGTAAAGAAGAGAGAGATCTGATCTTTAGAAGTTTTCGTCTACACTAGGGGTCTTGCAAATGACAGCCCACCAACCAGGCCTGCCCTTCTTTTTTTCTTTTTAATGGCCTGCAAGCCAAGAATGGTTCTTACATGTTTTTGCAAGTACCTACATATATTCTCAAATTTACCTGTTGGCCCACACAACCTAAAACACATATTTTATGGTCTTTTAGATAATTTGCCAACTCCTGCTCTAATTTTTCTTAAGTGTAAATAAATATATAAAATGTTAAAAATGCATTACACAGAACAAAGTCAAGCAATTACAGTTTTTTTGCAATTACATTGCTTAAGATTTTTTGACATCAGATCTGTCCCAAACATCAATATTCATTATAAACTCATACTGACAGTAGTAGAGTTGCATAAAATGCACATTTTTTGAGGTAAATAATAAAGGCCTTATTGATGTTAAAGGCAAGCATTTCTTTAGTATGACAACCACACTGCTCCAGCTTCCCTGTGCTTTTAAAATTATTGCTGTCACAGCAGCATAAACCAAAATTATAGTATCTAAATTAAAATTCAAGACAGTGCAACATTTAGATCTCATTCAAAACATCTGTATTCCTGAAAAAATGTTGAATTATTTTCCTCTAGATATTATTTTAGAATGTTTCCATGGACTTTTTTTGACCTAATGTTTTTCATTTTTTTTAATGAACTGTTTTTAGAGCATGGAGTTGGGGGGAGAGGGGCAGAGGGAGAGGGAGAGACTCTTAAGCAGGCTCCACGGTCAGTGTAGAGCCTGATGCGGGGCTCAGTCTCACAACCATGAGATCCTGACCTGAGCCAAAATCAAGAGTCAGACGCTTAACCGACTGAGCCCTAATGTTTTTCAAAAAACCCAAAACTAAACATCACAAATATAACCATCAAAAATATTATATCTTCTTTGATAATAAAGTCTATGTACATTTGACACACCTACACAGTTCTTCCAAGGGGCCAATAAAATGGAAATCCATAGAATTCTTTATTTTTTTTTGAAATTCAGATGCTCCTTGTTTTTACAAAACATGGATATACACATGTCACGTCTTTCTAAAATCTTTTTTAAAAAGTTTTTTATTTAAATTCAATTAACGTATAGTGTAGTATTAGTTTCAGAGGTAGAGATTAGTGATTCATCAGTTGCATATGACACCCAGTGCTGATCCCATCAAGTGCCCTCCTTAATGCACATCACCTGGTTACCCCATCCCCACTCCCCCTCCCCTCCAGCAACACTCACTTTGTTTCCTAGAGTTAAGTTCCTTTTAAGTACAAGGAAACGGTTCATTTCTTGCTTATCTCTGTATCTACAGCTGAGGACAGCATGTGACATATAATAGATGCTCAGGTGGCTGATTGACTAATACTTCATTATCCGTTTTAGTGGAAATGCAACAACTGTACAGCATTTGCGGATCTGAGAGTTTCAGGCATCTCCGCCCTCCCTGAATTCAGTAAATTCCTGCCTAGAAACGCTATATTCGTTCCCTCACTCATTCACCCTGTTGCAAGCTTACTTTTCCAGGCACGTTTTTAGGCTCTGGAAATAGTGACCTAAATTACTACTCATAAGTGAGTAAGACAGACAAGGTTCCTGTTCTCCTAGAATTTACAGCAGTGGGGTTTATGGAAGGGAGGAAGAAAGAAATTTCTGGAGTGATAGAGTGACAGGACTGTGAGGGAGGACCGCTCTGAAGTACCGTTCACGTGAGTCCCAGAGGAGGCGCGTGCCCGTGGGAACAGGGGCACAAGGACAAAGCCCCCACGGCAGGAACAGGGTGGAAGCAAGCAACAGGGCTGGAAGTCTGCCGAATGAGAGGAGAGGAGCCAGAAGTGAGGGTGAGGAAAGAGGCAAAGTCCAGCTCACGTAGGGACTTTCAGGCCCTGATCGAAAGGTTGGGTTTTAAGCGCAAAGGACGCCTCTGGAGAGGTTTTGTGGGTTTTCAGTAATTTTTTTAAAGTAAATTCAGGTGAAATGCAGAGAACAGGAAGCTAACCATGCTAAGAGCGCACTCCAGCGGCGTCTAATACACTCAGGAGCCGTCCGACCACTGTTTCCGGCTGGTTCATCCTAACCAAAGGAGACTCCCTATCTTTGAAGTAGGCGCTGCTCATCTTCCCTTTCCCTGAGCCCCTGGCAACCCCCAACCGGCTTTGTCTCTGTGGATTTACATAGAAATCCAGTCCTACAAGTGTAACCGTTTGTGTTTATTTTTTCCCATAGCGTGTTTTTGAGGTTCATCCACATTGTAACATGAATCAGTACTTCTTCCTTTTTATGGCCGAGGAACAGCTCGTGTATCGATGCACACGCTGAGCTTATTCACTTAATGCCTGTTCAGGGCGTTTCCATGCTTGGCTGTCAGGACTTGTGCTGCTGTGGACGAATATTCCTGTACCGTATCTGTTGAGTGTCTGGTTTCAGTTCTGTGGGTGTTTTGCCAGAGGGTGGAATTGTGGAGTCACAGGATAATTCCACATTTAACTCTGGGAGGAGCCACCAAACTGGTTTTCACAGGGGCTGCAGTGTTTATTCCCCCTAGAAACCCGTGGGGTTCCGAGTCCTGCACCACCTTGCCAATACTTATTTTCAGTCCTTTGATTCTAGCCGTTCTGGTGGGTGTGATGCAGCATCTTGCTATGGTTGTGATTTGCAGTTTCTAAGTGACTAATGATATTCCGTGCATGTTCATGTGCTTGTTAGCTATTTGTACATCTTCTCTGGAGAAATGATCATACAAATCCTTTGCCCCTGTTTTTATTGGGTCATTTGTCATTTTGTGGCTTAGCTGTAAGAATTCTTTATATGTTCTGAACACTAGATCCTAAGCAGATATGTGATTTGCAAGCATTTTCTCCCATTCTGTAGGTTGTCTTTCCACTTTTATGAAAGTACTCTTTGCACAAAGGTTTTCTTGTTTTTAAAGTCTAATTTACCTTTTGGGTTTTTTGTTGTTTTGTTTTGCTGTTGCTGGTGCTTTTGGTGTCTTATCTAAGAATCCACTGCCAAATCCAAGGTCATGAAGATTTACTCCTATGCTTTTTTATCTTAAGTTTTATAGTTCTAGCTCTTTTAGGTTTTTGATCAATTTATTTTTTTATATATGGTGTAAAGTAAGGGCACAAACTTGTTTTGCACGGGGCTATCAAGTTACCCCAAACCATGTGTTGAAGACTACTCCTTTCCCCACCAAATGGTCTTGGCAGTCTTGGTGAAGCTCAGTTGACCATAGATGAGCAGGTTTATTTCTGGACTGTCATTTCTATTCTGTTGGTCTAGATGTCTCTCCTTCTTGAGGCACTATGCAGTTTTGATTAACACAGCTCTGTAGTTAAGTATGAAATTGGAAAGTGTGAGTACTCCAACTGTATTATTTTTTTGAGGTTGTTTTGCTATGTGAGGTCCCTTTCATTTCCGTTTGATTTTTAGGATCAGCGTTTTTTATTTCTGTAAATAGGCTGTTGGGATTTTGACAGGGATTGCATTAAATCTGTAAATTACTTCCAAGTACTGCTATTCTAACAATATTAAGTCTTGTAATCAAGCACCATGAGAGGTCTTTCCACTTATTTAGGTGTTCTTTAGTTTCTACCAACGTTTTATAGTTTTCATGTGTAAATCTTTTACCTCCTCCATTAAATGTATTCCTTATAATATGCTGCTGGATTTAGCTTGCTTGTTATCTTGTTGAGGACTTTTACCTTACATTCATAAGGTATACTGGTCTGTAATTTTCTTGTGATGCCTTTATTTGACTTTGGGAGGAAGAGAATACTGGCCTCATAGAATGAGTTAAGAATGTTCCCTCTTTTATTTTCTGGTGTTAATTCTTATTTAAGTAGTTGGTAGAATTCTTTGATTACTGACTCAATCTCTTTTTAAGATATATTTATTTAAGGGAGAGGATACATGCGCATGAGCAGGGGGAAGGGCAGAAGGAGAGGGAGAGAGATAATCTCCAGCAAATTCCCAGCTGACCATGGAGCCCGACGTGGGGCTTACTCTCACAACCCTGAGATCATGACCTGAGCCGAAATCAAGAGTCAGATGCCAAACCGATTGAGCCACCCAGGCGCCCCTGATTCAGTCTCTTTAACATGTTACAAGACCATTTAGATTTTGTTTCTTCTTGACTAAGTTTTGGCACGCAGTGTTTCTAGGCATTCATCCATTTCACATGAGGTATCTAATTTGTGGCATACAACTGTTTATAGTATTCTCATCCTATTTCTGCAAGGTCAGTAGTAATGTCCCCAATTTTCACTTCTGATTTTAGAAATTTGTCTTCTGGGGGTGCCTGGGTGGCTCAGTTGGTTAAATGTCTGTCTTCGGCTCAGGTCATGATCTCGGGGTCCTGGGATCGATCAAGCCTGCGTTGGGCTCCCTGCTCAGTGGGATGTCTGCTTCTCCCTCTCCCTCCACTCATGCTCTTTCTCTCAAATAAAATCTTTAAAAAAGAAATCTTAGTCTTCTGTTTATCTCAGTCTGTTTAATAATGGTTTACCAACTTTTGGTTTTATTGATTTTTCTGTTGTTTTTCTATTCCACTTTTTTTCCTTAAATAACTACTGTAATCTTTATTATTTCCTTCCTTCTAATGGCTTTGGGTATAGTTAGCTCTTTTTTCTAGTTTTTAAAGTTTAAGTTGGGTTATTGAGATCTTTCTTCATTTTTAAATTTACAGCTATAAACTTCCCTCTCAGCTGTATCACTAAGTTTCAGAATGTTTCATTTTCATTTGTCCCAAAGTATTTTCGAATTTCCCTGTGGCTCCTTCTTTGACGCACCGGTTAAGAGTTTGTGGTCACTGGAGAGTTTTACGTACCTGAGAGGCATGCTAGGATTTATGACTTAGCAAGAATATCTTGGCTGCGAAGTGAATAAAGGGTTGTGGAAGGCAAGGACGAATGATGGAAAGCCGTTTAGGAGGTTGGTGCAATTGTCTGTGTGAGAAATACTGACAGTCAATAGTAGTGACAGTGTAAGTGACAGAAATTACAAATACGGGGAACATATTTTGGCAGTAAAATCTGCAGGACTCGATCAACTAAGTGGCCAAGGGAAAGAGAGAAATCAGGAATCCTAGGTTTTGGCTTGCACAGTTGGGTGGATAAGAGAGATGGAGAGACAAGGTGTTTTTTTCCCTTTGGTGTTGAGAAAGAGTACTGAGGGAGAGAAATCAAGGGTTGTTCTGCGACTTGAGATGCTTATTAGAACTGTCAAAAAAGCAGTGTTGTGTGCAATGCTAATGTCCAAGATAAAGGTCAGAACTTGTATGCATTGGCAAGCCATCAACACAAAGATGGCTATTACATGGGACCCTATGAAGTTACCTAAGGAGAAAGTACAGATTGAAGAAAAGTGACAGACCAGGAATGAGCCCTGCATTAAGAGGGAAAACGGAAGCCAGGAAAGAGACAAGGAATGGAAAGTATGTGGTATTGATAGGCGGTAAAGTCAATTAAACAGGGCAGAGGTAGCATTGCTGAGTAGCCATGTGAAATATGTGGTCATAAATTTAAGCCTGATTATAAGTTTTCTCCAGTGATGTTCCGATTGTGGAATGAGGGGTGTCAATTAGCAGACTCAGTGAGAGGGGAGAGGGGGAAAAGAGTATTATTTTTGACTAGAGGATCTATAATGGATAAGGAAGGGAAGAGGGACAAGGAAGGTAACAGGCACAGCTGAACAGTGGTGGAGTGAACGGCCCGGGACTACTCCAGAAAGCAAGCTGCAGGGGGAGGTTGGGGTGAAAAGAACATTGGAAAGGGAGATTTAGCAGGACAACTACTGAGTAAGTAGGTGGCAGTGGAGACCTGGGCTGGGTCACACACAGTGCAGTAGGGAAGGCATGTGACACATGATTTAGGAGACTTGTAAGTGTGGCCAAACAGGAGGGGGTCCTCTACCCAGGGCAGCATGGACTTTCAACTCCTGAGTATTATTTACTGTTAGAGTAGAGAGAGCGGTCACTGTCTCTTGACATAGAATCCCTGCTGCCCTCCCAATTAACTGAATTCCTCTGCTTGGCTAGACTAAGAAAGCCACTTTTACCACTGTACTTAAATACTGATAGTATTCCCACACTCGGCTACCCTTCTGCAGGCCAGCAATAGGGAGTGAGGCTGCTTACTATCCTGCTTCAGTTCAGATGTCTGATGGCAGAAGGATGTTTTGTTTGATCCAGTGTTCATAAAATAACTATAATACTTATTCAAGTCACAGAGCATTTATTTCAACTTTAGTATACAATTAAAACACAAATGTATATTTTTATATTTTAGCAAGGTACTATTATAATGACTATTAGGAGCTTAAAAAGTACTGGTCAAAACAGCCTGCTTAGGAGTGAAGAGATGTTCGGACAATAAAGTAACTGGAGCCATAACTGAATAAACACACTCTTAAATCCGAGCCTTCTCCCCTTTCTCAGCACATGTAGTATATTCTGAACTAGTAATACCTTCTATTTAGTCTGTATTCATTTAAAATATATTTTATATGATAAACTTTATTAAACTAGTTTTATGAGTATAGTTAACTTGGTAAGATTACTACAAAAACGAGCAAATGCCTATTACTGATTTTTCTACAGAAAGAAGTCTCTTGAGGTTGGAGTCATGTTAAAGTAGTTCTTTCTCATCCATAAGACGACATTTCTTTGGATTTGGAGGCTCCTACAAAAGCACTCTTCCCTGGGTGACATGTGTATTTTTCTCTTTGTAGGGCTACTCTGGTATTTCCTGTTATACACAAAAAGGAATAAGTGGATAAAACTTGTTGATAACAACTAGACATCACACACGAACATTTCTTTCATGAGCCATGAATAATGACATCAGTCCTCTGCGTACATTAAGAAGCTCCTCTTCTTGCTATAGCCGGGGAGGGGGGGGGAAAATCAAACTTTAAATTATCACTGTAAAACCACCAAACAGGAAAAAAAAAAAAAAAGCTAGCTATTACTTGGGCTTCTTTTTAAAACAATCCCTTTCATAAGGTTATTTTGTATCAGTGCTCATTCTATCTAACCCCTCTCCCCCCCGGATCTATTCCTAGCTAGCTACAGAGTTCAGGGATCATCACTGATATTCTAGATCAACTGAGAGATCCAGTCTTTGAAATACCAAATTGTTGAAATTTTTTTTTTTCTAGACTGAATTTCATTCACCAGTCTAGTTAGCTTGTTTGCTTCAAGCTAAGGTGGCTTAGCCACAAAGTCCTGATCTTCTACTAATCCAGCATAGTGAGATTCTATTAAAATTAAGTGCATTACAAGGAAATCATTCTTTAACTCATTTTAAAATCTGCAAACTGATATTCCTTTTTTCCTTAGGATGGACTCATTTTAATCACCTCTATTAATATTTTACTATAAATTTGCTCCCATTATTCTAATTTAAACAACTAAAACTCTCTTTCAGTCCAAAAAGAAAGAAAAGCCCGTGACAGAATTGTCATTGACTGGTGGCTGGTGCACGTGAAACCCTGACCTGAGAGTGGACTTACCGTTTCCTTCAGGAGCCTGTCTTGCAGCATTTTCATGTTTTCTTTCATCGAACACATCTATAAATACATATTTCATCTATGAAATTTACTGTAAAATTTTCACAGCAAAGAGGTATTGAGAGAGAGGATATATCAACGTGTAAAAGCTGGTACCTCAGATGTAAAAACAGTGTCTTCATAATCAGTGTTGTAGAAGACATTTTTGTCCAGTGACGCTTTCAAAAGGTGAAGCCTAACAAAAGGAGTTACCTTTGTAGTTATCATTTTAAATTGCTATAATATAGTGATTGGATTTAGATTAAAAATTAAAAATGTATAAAGAATGTCACACTAACCTCTGCTGTTCACTTTTTTGATAGGCACTGAACTTCTGAAATGTCTTCTCCCAGAAATCCTAAATTTTAAAATACAAAAATTAACTCTTGGAGAATTACTATATTCCTAATTTAAATAAACAATGTGGCTATATGCTAAGCATATTCTAGATATTATACTCTCTCTCTCAGGGTTCTCCCCTTATTATCAAAGGTATTTATCATAAGCTTCAGTCTACAAGTGTGTGTATATGAAATCTAAAACCATTTCCTAAAGAACAAAATTAACAGTTTTCCCGAGTGTAGCTCTTTAAAAAAGTTCTTAAAAGCACAAACCACAAACTCCTTCTCCAAATCTTTTAAAGACTGTGAATCTTTTTCAAAATTCTCCAGCTCCTCTATGATGATGAATTGGAACTTATCAAGTTTTTTGATCCTATTAAAGAAACAAAATGAGGTTATTTTTGTAAACTATAGCATTCAGAAGATTTCAAAAGAGGTTTTTATTACAGACCTATACTCCTGAATCTGATGGTTCATTGTGTTCAGATGTTGTTGAGCTGTTTTCCAAGATTGCTTAGTAAAATAATCCATCATTTTTTGGCGGATCTGAAAAATACTAATTTTTAACTTGAAGACTCTTTACAAAATAATCTAACCCAGGCTATGTTAAGAACAAAGGCTTTACCATGAGAATGACTAAGAACTCAGAAAAGTAACAAATGAAAAACTTGGTGATTTAAACCCAAGTGTTAATTAGCTCAGTCAGGGCAGCATCTGGTTCCAACAAGAAGGTTTTGACTAAGGGTTTAACTGATCATTGTTTTTGTAAAGACACCACAGTCTACATTATTTACAAAAATGCTACTGATTATAATTCTCTTCGGGAACAGAGCCTAAAAGTCACACTCAGAATTACCATCTTCCATGAAAACATATTTGCTAGATTAGCCAGATGTGGAACAGGATATATAAATCAGGGCTTCTCTGTTTAGGCTAGGTTGACCTTTGAAAATTAAAATATACAAATTCTTAGTTTCAGAGAGAAGAAAAAGATAAGGAAGAGATGGGACTGATGATAAAAGATTTTTTTTCTGTACAAGTTAACAGCAAGCAAAGAGAACTAAACACAGGCATGTGAATTAAAAATTGTTCTAGAAAGTATTTTTGTAAGCATCACCTCACTGGAGCCTCAGCAGCTAAGGCTCCGCAGGTGTGCAGACCTGGTGACAAAGAATGAGAGGGGCTCCATCCTTTATGCTCTGTGATGGTGCCCTCTCTAGAAGTCCTCTCCATGCCATAAAAAGATGAGGCATGAAAATTGTTCGGAAAAAAAGAAAAATCGTGCCAAGAGTCCAAATGGTAAACAAACTGAAAAGGGAAATAAGACAAAGAATCTAGCAAAAGAAAGAATATGGATAACGCACAAATTTTAGAAGAGAAACCTGGCTCCTAAGATGAATCATTCCACTTTTCACCAGTCCATGAGGACCAAGGGAGTTAACGAATGGGTATTTTGTTGCCAAAGGACCAACCCAGCTAATAGTCTAGGAGAAAGCTAGTATCTTAGCATATTATTGGGTATAAATCATAATTTAAAGAATGGTAACTCACATGAAACTTCCTTCTAAAATCTATGTTGAGGCTTTCGCACATCACCCCTAGCCCTGAGATCTCACTTTCCCAGCTCTCCCCACGGATAGAAAAGTCATTTGTTGATAATGGAGATACGCTTCCAGACACTAAAAAACGAAGACAATCAGGTAAAGTTAAAATATGTATTACAAATTTAGTCTGAAGTTAAACTTCATGCAGTTTAGAAGCTCATGAAGCTGAGAACAAAATCTTATTTTCACATTCTATGCATGATCTAAGAAGTGACATAAAAGGTAGACCTATTTTTCAATTTAAAAATATTTTGATTTCTAAAAAATCTTGGCAATGGTAATATTGGAATGGAACATTTTTGGACTGATCATTTTCTAACTATTTCCATGTTAATAACCAAATATTTAATGACACACCAATCTCTCAGTAAATTTATATTCTAGTAAAGCTTATATGTGGTAATCAATAATAGAATCATAAAGGAGATTTATGGGTACAAACACACCCTTACTGCCATATTTTTCACATAAAATGAACTTTGTGATAAAGCATCATCCTTATTAGACTGATCCAGAATTCTCTTTACACAGGGGATTTTTTTGTGGATCATTCAAGATCTAAAACCACGTTCCACAATAATTGCATTTTGACAAAGGCATTTGATCTACCTACCTTTGTAAGTGTGATGATCTCTATCTTCGGTTTTAGACAGTTTTTTGGGAAGCAAGTATGCTCTCCCTTCCTCCTCCTCTTCCAATTGTATTTCATCAGCATTACTTAGATTATCTTCGATGTACATTCGTTTGCGACTAAGATGCTGTGTAGGGCCTTAGGTACAGTTAAAAAACAACAGTGCTACAATCTTGATTAAAAATACCTAATAATTGTCTTGCTTTTATTTAAAAAAAAAAGGCTTTCAGTTATTTGTTTTTAGGCAACTGTGCATTAAACTCTGTTTTCCATTTGACATTAATTAAACTGAATAAATTTTGTGACTTCAACTAGAATTCCTTTAGATGCACAGTAGTTCAGTAATACTGTTTTTAAAGCAGTGTAGGACTACAAACCTGACACGTGAGGAGAGTCACAAGGCATGTCACACCATATTTGCTCTCTTTCTTCACTAGACAGGGATAGTGGAGATGCGGAATGACTTCCCTAAAACAGATATTAGAAATTGGAAACAAATTCTGTAAGCGCTCTTGGCTTCGCCTTTGACCATCTTTCTCAAACCCTAAAGCAAGGGAATTGCAAATGGGGTCCATTCCTTTTTCAGATAGTTTTGTTTATATCCCTTCCTCTGCATCTCTAACACAACCACACATTAATGAAAATTCCTCTGTTCACTTCAATCCTAAATTACAGCAATAGTTTCCAGCTGGCTTTTTCAACTACTATTCTTCCTTAGTAGGATTTCGATTTCTTTGAGTCAGGGAATGGGAAGCCATACAAAACAGAAGTCTAAACTCCTCTCTCTACCTGCATTTCAGCCACACCTTTTCATCTAACCTGGTGTTTTCCTATTTCAGTACGCAAGTTTCTCCATTCCAGTCAAATGAGTCATTTTCCTCTTCCATGAAAATGCATGCCCACCCCAGTTGCCTTCCTTTACTTATTAGGTAGTAGATCCAGACCAAGCAGAGAAGGAACAGAAGCCTATCTACTGAGCTGGAGGTCGAGCCCTCCCCAAGCTATAAAATTCTGCCTTACCGTTCTGTGTTTTACAGGTTATTACAGTATTTTTGAGGATGAACTGATGGACTGCTACAGTGACACAAAGCTCAACCAAAGTTCTATATAATGAAACCAGAAAGTCCCAGTTATAACTATGCATGTCAGTGGCTCAGCAGCTATATCCTCACTATTTAAGACCTTACAACTTTTCATTTAAAAATTTTCAACTTTTTTCCATGATCAAACCATCCTGCATACTTTAAACATCAGATTTTCAGTAACAGTTAAAAATATTAAAATATAATTATTAAAGGCCAGTAATCTGATTCTTCTAAGAACAATCTTAGTTTAAGTTGGATGGTTATACTACCCTTTAAACCTCTATTGCTTTGTATAGGATTTTAATTGTTTGCAAGTTCAACTTCATCAACTTTTTTCTGAACTATAAATGCTTACATCTGAGTAGTTGTTGCAATTGTATCTTGTGTAAGTACCACAGAATTTCTGTTTTTTCCATTCACAACAGTATTATTAATTGGAGTGAGCCTGGGCTATGAATGAACAAGACATATGCAAGCCCACAGGAAATTAGAAAATTATTTAAAGCCAAAACACAACAATATGAAACCAAAACTACTTGTGTTTTGAGGGAATAATTCATTTGCTGCTAAAATTCAACACCCATTCCCAATTAAAGGGGAAAAAATCCTTAGACAACTAAAACATTAATTTGATAAAAGTAACCACCAAAAACTACGGAATAAGCACGCCTACTGGTATGGTATCTAGTTAACACTGTCCCTGAGGTCATCATCACCTTAACAATAAAAAACAAGTATAAGGACTGGAATGGAAAATGCAAAAATTATCATGAGTAATTGTCTATATTCAAAATCCAAGAGACCCTAGGCAGGGAATTATGACAGAATTAGTCTATGTAGTTGGGGATATAAAAATCAGTAGTGTTTCTATACAAAAGCAAAAAATTAACCCAGAAAATTTAGTTTTAATACAGAAAAGGGAAATGCATAAAACACAGGAATTAATCTATTTTCTTTGTGGAAGATTTGGCATAATTTTGTTGGAAATAGCACCAAAATGTAGAGAGAAAAATATGTGGACAAGAAAGCTCAGTATCAATATTGGAAAATGGCAATTCCCTTAGACAAACTGCATAATTTACATGAATGAGTAGACGGCCAAGAATGAGAGAGGTGTGGTGTGGTGAAGCCCCTGTAAGGCTCTACTGATGATGTGGCCTCAGTACAGAGAGAGCCCGCCTCACAGCTGCCCCCCCTCATTGCCGGGGCTGTGCCCAGATGAGCACTGCAAACGATGGAGACAGCAGGGTACCTCATGCATGATGCTGCACTAATTCACTACCCACGTGCAAAGAGAAATCCTAGAAAAATTGAAAACCTAAAAGTTAAAAGGCATCAAAACTAGTATGACAGTAGCTGAGGGATTTGTTGAACACAAAGACTGGTAAATTTTATGGTATCATTTTTTTGTCATATGGAAGTTTTTTTATTTAAGTGAAAAGATAACATACTGGAAAAAGAATGTTTTCATTGTATGTAACCAATACAGAATATCTAGAATATTTTAAGAACTCCTACAAATTTATAAGAAAAATCAGACGATGCAATTAAAAAATTAGAAAAAAAATAGGCAATTCAGAAACCAGCCAAAAAACATGAAATACTGATGCTGTTAATCAGTAAAATGCAGATTAAAGTTCCTCACTGGGGTGCCTGGGTGGCTCAGATGGTTAAGCGTCTGCCTTCGGCTCGGGTCATGATCCCGGGGTCCTGGGATCAAGCCCCGCGTCGGGCTCCCTGCTCAGTGGGGAGTCTGCTTCTCCCTTTCCCTCTGCCTCTCTCTGCTCATGCTCTCTCTCTCTCTCTCTGTTTGTCTCAAATGAATAAATAAAATCTTTAAAAAACAAAGTTCCTCACTATAATTACAGATTGGCAAAAAGAGAACCATCTGGTAACAGCCGGTTAAAACTGTAGAGAAATGGGCACTATCACATAGCAGCGTTGGAGTGTAAGCTGATAGAACTATTTATATAGCAAATTTCTAATATCTAAGAGTCAACAGTAAATGGGAAACAAATGGCCAATAAGTATGTGACAATTAAAATTCCAACTAGCACCGAGTAACATAAAAGAAGTGGGCAGCGGATTATCTAGGTTTTGAGATTTGCAAGATGGAATACTGAGGGGAGAAAGGGTTCAGGGAAACCAAGGATAGTAGAGCGATATTGACAAAGGATGGTGGGATGATGATCTAGCAGGAAACTGGTGTTCAAACTGTGGTCTGTAGAAACTGAGTCTTGCCAAGGTGCTGTGGGGGTTATTGGGGAGGGAGGTCAAGTAAGCTAGGGTGCAGACCTCCTGCTTTAAATAGTGTAGCTCTATTTTTATCTGTTTGGCACATTGGTGCTTTCATGAGAGATTTTGTTAGAAAAATATGCTCTGTGAAGACTACTTGCTAAACAGAATAGAAGGAGCTTAAAAGCCTATAGGAAAAAAAAACATTCAGTTTGAAATGCTAGGACAGAAGTTTGGTTTAATCAGAGATTTCAGACCATGGCTGTAGGTGTACTGAACTCTCATTAATTCCACCTCTGTGTACAGAGGTTAGTACATATCAAGAGGATAATATATTTGGGTATTTACTATGTATCAGGTAGTAATGCATGTGCAATCAGACTAATTTTCCATGGCCCCACTATGCAGATGAGAAAACTGAGGTGCAGGGGGACTCATTAACTTGTAAAATGTTACACAGTCAGCCAAGAGTGGAGCCAGGATTTAAATGCGAATCTGTCTGACTCAAACCTCTTTCTACTATACCCAGTTATAGTAAATTATAATATCTTGGCAGTCAGTTGTATAACTTTATTACTGCTTTAAAATTCTCTAATTTAAGCCATTTATACAACCCAAGTCAAAAAAAAGGGAGTGGAGGTGGGGTGGGGTTTGTAAACTGGTACCAAAGTATCCACAACTTAAAACTATTCCTTGTAGGCATGACAGTTTTAGCTATCCTCCCTCACTTTGACTGTAATTGATTCCTATCTTTAATGTCTTTTTACAACCCTTGTGAACATACCTACATATTAAGAAAAAATGGTACAGGGCACCTGGGTGGCTCAGTCGGTTAAGCGACTGCCTTCGGCCCAGGTCATGATCCTGGAGTCCCGGGATCGAGTCCCGCATCGGGCTCCCCGCTCGGCAGGGAGTCTGCTGCTCCCTCTGACCCTCCCCCCTCTCATGTGCTCTCTCTCTCTCATTCTCTCTCTCAAATAAATAAAATCTTTAAAAAAAAAAAGAAAAGAAAAAATGGTACATATAACAATATACAAAAGAGGAAGAATAAAGAATTTTTCATGTATCATTCAATTTGTTAATATTCATTCATGAACTATGTGATTTGGATGTACCGACAAGTGAGGAGTGCCACTGTGGGAGTGATCATTCCTATCCCAATACTCCTAGTAGCACTCAGGACGTCCCACACCACACATCCTTCCTCCCGTACAGCTACTCATTAGTCTAGAAGTTTCACGGAGGCTATTTTACTTATCAGTAGGTTATTCTTCTCCCGCAGACCAAACCCAGAACTCTATGTTAGGTGGATAAGCAATGTATATTTGATTAAGATTAGAGGCAAATGATTTACCCCCTTCAGATATATCTGATAAAGGAAAAAAATAATGTATATTCTTACCAACAAGAAGGATCGTGGAATTGGCGAGCAACTTTCTCTTGCACATAAATTTTTATCACTGTTTTTAGGCGACTTTTTTGGACCTCCAACTCTGTATTTACTGCTTAAGGATTCAGGTGATGAAGTTTTTGGAGAAGGTGATAGGGATTTTGTTACACGGTCATAATCCTGAGTAAAATCCCTTTCTCTTATTTTCTCTATACCTGTAATGCCTCGCAAAACACGAAAAACAGATGGCAGGTATCATCACTGGTGTCTGTTTCAGAAACAGTACAATTAAATTCTAAGAATATAATGATTAATCAAATCCTCAAATCTTATCTATATTTAAAAAGGTAAATGTTTAATAAATCAAGACCAAATATGTAAGACTCTGAAAAATATAGTTCAATTTAAAATGTAATCATAAGAACTATGGTATGAGCTGCTCTGTGATGATCAACCTAAGTATTATCTTGAGTATTTTGACATCATAGCCAATACAGTCAAATAGTAAAGTCACAGAATTTTCTGGTTGGAGATGGCTTGGGAAATCATCTTATCTAAATCCTTCATATATAGCTGAGGAAATTCATAGCCAAAATAAGTCTTTGTATAAATGAATTCTCAGACAGTTTTCAGGTCGGGTAAGGGCATGTACATCTGTCTTCTAGTATGTGGTTATCTGACCTGTCAGTGGTCCTGAGCGCTATGAAAATATTCTAGAAAAGAACAATATAGCTACTTTGGAGGAAGTATATGTTAACTTATTTAAATCCTGAATTTTAACTGAAAAGATGGGTACTTGGAAATGCTTTAAAATATCCTTAAAAGGAAGTGAAGTAGATAAAAAGTACAAACTTACAGTTTCTATGCTGGAAAAGTGTGTGATATGTATATGTTTGTGTGTGTGTGTGTGTGTATATACCAGAGCTCCAAAGAATATAAATTTTTGTCAGTTATTTTTAAATAAAAGTAAACCTCAAATCATGAAGATAATCTGCTATGGGTCCACAGAATGACCATGATATTCCTTGGAGACTTTTGTCAATGAAATGTAAAAAAAAAAAAAAAAAAAAAGTAGAAATCCCCATCATTATTTTCATGTTATTAAATATATTTGGGGATTAAAAACCTAAAAGTTTATTCAGCTTTCACATTATAATTTGTAAATATACGTTAAATATTTTATAATATAAAATATAAAGCATTTGATCTTTAACTTCCTATCATGAAAGACGAGTGTCACAGGGACACTGTCCTGATGTCTATTTCGCAAAGACCAAGTTACCAGCATTAACTAGTTCAAAAAATGAAGTTTTGACTACCTATAATTTTGAAGGGCATATTTAAGATTAATCGTCAACTGTATTTTCACACAGAGTCATAATAGAAATTTATTGAATAATTAAAAGAAAAAATGATACTGACATCTCATTACTTCTATAGATGACGGGCTCCCAGATAAGGATATAGGAGATAAGCCAAGGCTATTATCCCTTATAGCATCTTTTAGGAGAGCTGAATTTTTCCATCCTTTTGATATATCCTTTTGTGTTTCAGCAGAGAAGGTGTTCTTTTGTTTCTTTGGAAGCTTCATGGTTTTGCTTCTGGAATGGATATTCTCCTCCTAAATGTATTGATAACTTTCAAATCATACTTGAATGCAAATAATTTATACTTAGACACATAAAACAAATTGTGCTGAAATACTAAATACTAAATATCTTCTATTACTATTTACAGGCATAACAGGGGCCTCAATAGTGAAGGGCTTTCTAATATATTAGAAGACATATGACAAATTCACAGGAAAATATAATACATGGACTATAATAGCTTAAGAAATACAAACAAAATGCTGTAAGGAGAAAATTATATTCAATTTGGGGAAACCAGAAAGAGTTCTTGGATTTCATGGTACCTGACATGCTTGGGAGTTGTAAAGGCAGATGGTGAAGGAAGACCTCCTAAGGCCAGGGGACCCTGATAGAGCACAGGGGGTGGAGAGTCACGGGTCTCGTTGGGTATATGTGTTGCCAAAGCGAGCACGTCACAGGTCCCATTTGGGAGTCACAGGTTACTCCATCTGTTTCAGCTCTGGGTATATACCAGGGAACTGGGGAAATGAGCTTGCAGAGGTATTCTGATGCACTGAATATTTCACTATATGGAGATTTTCAGGGTTTTTCTTTGAAGAGGGATAAGAGGAGAGGGGGCTTGGGAAGACTTAGCCAGCTATATGTATAGTAAATGAAAGTAAGAAGTGATAGAAAATGTGGAGATAAGCTATAAAGTCCTTAAAATCATCTAAGCAAAGGGCAGCAAGGTTATAAACAGGGGAGGTGGAAGTTCAATGCTGGGAAATCAGAACAGTGTACCTTTATCTCTCTGAGCCTCAATTCCTCATTTGTAAAATGAGATGTCGATAGAGTACTAGTCACCTATGGTACTTAAGAGATTTTAAGAAGTTAAAGTACTTAGCATAGCACCTGGCACACTGTAAGCACTGGGTTGTTTTGTTTTTTACTTTGTTAAAAAAGCTTTAAAGCACAGATGGCTACTGATACATCTGTAACATTACAAGACAGAAACCAGGGATGGACACAGGTGGGCAGTGAATGGGAAGAACCTCAGGTCCATTCAAGAGAAAGATTCACAGCTTCCCAACAGTCTGTACTTTTCTGAAGTAAAATTTTGGAAAAATCAAGCATTTTTCTAATTCAAAGATATTATCTTCAAGTTATCATTTTCCTAGAGTCAAACATCTGTTTTGGAACATTAATGCCAACTTATCACAAAATTGCCTAAAGATCAATTTTCAGTCTATAAAATTTCTCATATAGAAGGTTAAATCTTAAAATGTGACAAATTTGACATTTCTGCAAAAATATATTCTATATTTAGTATTTTCACAGGCTTTTCAGAAATTTTTAATCTGAATTGTATCTATTTACCTTTACTAGCAATTTCTCTTTAAACGAATGTGAAAATTCTTGTTCACTCTCTGATTCTGAATTTGAAAGATCTTTATAATTTTTTTTGGTTTTTGCCGCTCTTCGTGGAAGTCTGGTTCTCCCATCTGGAACTGTCTCCTCTACCTTTTTGGTGATGTTTTTGTTGGATGTCTTTAGGAGAAAAATTTCTGAATTATTAGATCAATATTTGAGATATAAGAAATACAAGCTATTTTCTATAAAATTGGCACTGTGACAAGAAATACATAAAATATTTGTAGGAATAAAAAAGATTCTTGATTAACATTTTTAAAAGACGGGATTTTATCTTTCTGCCCAAATATCTTCTCTATACCTTTTTTTTATCCCTGTCATTAAAGCTATGAGAGGCCTGGTATATGTTACCTAACTTACATAAAAAAGAGGAGAGGAAAAAAGAGAAGCAGAGATATGAAAAGTTCCTAAAACCACAGAATAAAATAGACCTAAAACAGGCCAACATGATCCAAAAAGGCAGAAGGTAGGAGGATGCATGCAAAGGTTAGAACAATTATAGAAAAACAAGTAACAATAAGGATAAAATTATGAGATGAAAAATGAATTTTTTTACATGACAGAAGAAAAATAATTTTAAAGTGATGTTTGAACACAAACTTCTTGGCTTTACCACTTTAGATCTTGGTTGTCCCCTTTCTAAAGATGATCCTGCAATTCAAGAAAATAAGTTTTTCAAATAGATAAGAACTGGCATTAAAATTTATTAGAATATTTTTGCATAGAAGTTAAAATCATAACAAGAATATATCTTTAAACTCATTCAAAAATTTAAATTACAAGATGATCTGAGGCTAAATTGACATTGATAACTTTATAATGTTTGGTAGGATATGAATTACCAGTTTCCTTTCTCCTCCTTTACATCCTAAAACTTTTTAAACATGCAAGAGAATACATAAGAAAGTGAACACCTATATACATCTACCATTCAATTTAAGAGCTGGATTATGAATAATTATGTATCCATTTATGTGTATTCTCTATGATGCTCAATATCCTCTCTGCCAAGAGGGAATATTTTCATTATCCTGAATTATTTCTCATTCACTTGGTCTTAAAGTTTTACTTCACAGATATATATCCCTAAACAATATAGTGAACTTTATTTATTTTTTTTATTTTTTTTTATTTTTATTTTTTTTAAAGATTTTATTTATTTATTTGAGAGAGAGAATGAAAGAGAGCACAAGAGGGGGGAGGGTCAGAGGGAGAAGCGGACTCCCCGCTGAGCAGGGAGCCCGATGCGGGACTCGATCCTGGGACTCCAGGATCATGACCTGAGCCGAAGGCAGTCGCTCAACCAACTGAGCCACCCAGGCGCCCTATAGTGAACTTTATAAGACAGTATCATCTCATAGGTAATATTCTATGATTTGCTTTATTTTTCACCATTGTTTCTAAGATTCATCCATATTGCTGAGAATAGCTTTAGTTTCTATTCCCTTTTTTGCCTTTCAAGCACAATCAACTTTCTAAATATTCTCTGAAGCCTAAGAAATGGGATTATCCAAGCCAAGGAAGCAATGAAGTTCTGGGAGAAAGATCTTCCAATCCTGGCAATAAGCCAGCCCCTACATATTGACTTGTAGTCATTCAGCCATTTAAACAATTCACTCAGAGGTTCAATTTTAGAAGTATTTACTGATGACAGTATTCTACTCTCTGTTACAAATGACTGTAAACTCCCTGAGAGCATGTGAATCTTATGTTTCCCCTTGGCTTAGAACACACTGCTTCAAAGTCCAGACACGTGACCAGATGCAGTACATCTTTCAGCATCTTCCCACAAGTCTGATCTGTGTTCCAAGTACCCCAATACTGCACTCCCTGCACTAGCACGTGATGCTCTTTCAGACTTGTCTCTTTTATAGAAGATAATACTCTGCTTCTCTTCCTCATATACAGGATAGGCTTCATCTGTTTTCAAGATTCAGCCTCATTTATGAACACATGCCAAACTTCATTTCCATATTTCTATTTTTACTTCTATTTAAGCCATCACTGGTCCCCCCAACACAAGCACAAATGTTATGACTGGTTATTTTTATCCTGACATAAAAAAGCTGATTCCCTTAAAATATGTATTAATTTAAAAGTTGATTCCCTTAAAATATATATCAATTTAAAAGTTCAGAGTTATATCGTCTTCTTTTAAAAATGAAATATATGAAATCTTCGTGTTTTAGCAAACAATCCATTTTCCTGGATTAGGAAAATGCATTAGGTCTAGCTAAAAACCCATACCGCAAACTCTTATCCAACTACTTCAAGAGAGTCACTAGACAAAGCAGAAGCCATATGCTGGGAAGATAATCTGTGGAAGATTTAGGCAAAAATATTTCTGCAAGAAAATTGTTTTCCTTACAATATATCTTTATATGAATTCTATGTGAATTCCTAAAAAGTATATGCGTTGGGTATGACAGGAAATGGGATGTGCAAGATTTGATTTTTGCTTAGAGTGTTGGTTTCATGAATACTTAATAATACATCATTCACAATAATTGCTAAATAACTGAATCACAGCCATGAGTAGACAAACGAGAGTATGCATGAACCGAAAATATGACAATCATATTTTGTGTCTCTAAGACCCCAGTAAAAAAGATAATTTATATATAACCATATTACTAAAAATAATAAAACAAAAAGCAAAACCACTGTGGTGGTGTGGCTCTTCTTTTCTATTCACAAGGCTATGTAGTTATAAATACTAACTACATACACAAATATACTTATCAACCAACAAAACATTCTATATAGTTGAAATGGTAAAATCATTTGCAACATTTCTCTAAAAAGTGATTTCTTACTTGATTTCCCACTTTTAGGTTTCTTCATATTTTTATTTCTGCTATAGTCTACTAGCTGTGGTTTTGATTTTGGTTCCTTTAGCCAGCTAACATCAGTCTTGCTGTCATCACATCTGTATTCTGTGTCAGTATCACTAAAGAGATTTTTCTTTTTAGGATTTGTTACAATCTATAAAAAAAAAAAATCCTTGTAATAGATGAAGAAATGTGTCTCATTATATACTATGCAAGGTAAGTTAAGCCAAAAAAAAAAAACAACCCCAAAGAGCAGAAAAACTAACTTCTTAATTTTTTGGCATACTAATTTACCTGGCATTAAGGAAAACATACCTAGAAAGTCTCTCAGAAATCCAGATCAGAGATTGAGATTCATAATTTGTTGTTGTTAAAACCACTTACGACCACAGAGACAAAAGCCGATGTCATCAAAGAAGGTAACTAAAGCTATCATATCTTTTATTACTAGATGATTACAAATAGCTCAGAGACCATGCCAAAGTCATAGCAGGCACGTGGATAATCTCACAGAGGGGGAAAAATCCAAATAATTGTTTTCTAGATCTGTGATCATCTTTGGCATTGGAAAATTATTTTTAAAATAATTAGGATATAACTTACTCTTTTATCTTTTGTTTTGAGAGAAGTTTCAAGTTCATCATGATTCCTTAAACCTATCCTTAAACAAAAATATGCATTAATTTTAATTAACTTTATTATTTGCTCTCTTAAGGTAACATACACCGGACAGTTAGACCGGAGTTTTCAGCCTTGTTCTTTTACTAATTCACTATATAATTCTGGCCAAGTTGCTTATGCTCTCTGACCTCAGTTTATTGTAAAAATAACAAAGTCAGATGAAAGGACTAAGTCCTTTCAGCTTTATCATCTAAGAGACACAACTAATATTAAAAGTACATAGAATCCGCATATTAATTTTAGAAGCAAAGGCTGAAATATTAGAAATATAATGGGGGTAATCATGCCAGTAGCATTTTTATTCATTCTTGTCATATATTAAAAATTCTCAGACAAACTGGGAGGAAATATTGAAGAAAAAGAACAATTGAGAAGTTTATTTTAATTTGATACATCTAATTATTATAAAAGCACCTACAATTTTATTGAATTATCCAAACAGGCTTCTGTAGCTGTAGCTTGAAATTCCTGGATCTATATTGTGAATAAACATTAAAATTTTCTTAGTGTTGAAATAAGGCAAACAAAAATTAAAAAAATAAACATATAAAATCTGGTTTCTATTACTTCCTATCATAAGATGCATCTAATAAAATTCATTTTACTAAAATATTTTTATATTTAAGAAGAAAGCTAATACTATAAAATATACTAAAAACATAATAAATAGGAGTAATTATTTTAAAATTTCTTATATCAAGAAGGAAAGTGATTTTCTTAATGTAGTAGTGTGAGTCCCCCCCTAGCCCAATTACCCATTTTTCTCTACTTTAGTCCAAAGGATTTGAAAGGAAACCAAATATACCTAAGTTGGTGCCAAATAAATTCTAAAATATTTTAAAGCATATCTATAAGAGAATGGAAACCAAAAAACACACTGTAATAACTATACAGTGAATACAAAATAAATACTAAATACAAAATACTGATTTCTAGCTTACTCCAAGTTTTATAATAGGCTCATCAGCTCCATTCAAATTAAAATTGTAAACATCATTCCTGTAAAAATGAAGAGAAATATTAACTCCATTATATAATAAATTTTCTTCAAATATGAATTAAACTAAGATCTATGGAAAATTACTTACAATGGGCATTCAGAAGTAACATTAACAAAAGTAGTCTTCAGTTGTCTATAACTTTTTTTCTGAACCTTTTCCTAAATACAAAAGAAGTTTATATAACATTCAAACTTGTACATTCGTATACTTGGCAAACAAACAACATATGCAATTATAGTTTCATATATTTTCTACTTGTTTCTACTCATGTTTTACATCTGTAACGATTTCCTTTTTTTTTTTTTTTTTAAGATTTTATTTATTTATTTGACAGAGAGAGAGAGCAAGAGAGAGAGAAAGAGAGAAAGAGCACAAGCAGGGGGAGCGGCAGGCAGAGGGGGAAGCAGGCTCCCCACCGAGCAGGGATCCTGATGATGGACTCGATCCCGGGACTCTGGAATCATGACCTGAGCCGAAGGCAGTGGTTTAACCAACTGAGCCACTCAGGCGCCCCTGTAACGATTTCCTTAATGTAAACTGAATAAAAGTATTAAACATCCACACCTATAAAAATTTTGAAGACTTTAAGTACTAAGAGCATAACTGAAAGTACCGTAAATCAAATATAAAATGTAAATATAAAATATAAATATAAAATGTAAATATAAAATTAAATATAAAATTAAATATAAAATATAAATTAAATATAAAATATAAAATATAAGAGCATAATTGAAAGCACTGTAAATTACATCTTTATTTGCACTGACCCTCCTGTACATAGGTAAATGCTATCCTACAAGCTGAACCTTAGTGATTTTAGAATCACAAAACAAGCACGTTTCTTTTCTTCCCAGACTCATTTGCTTTAAAGTCGTAAATAGAAAAACTTTGGGAGAGACTAAGGTTTATGTAAAACCACTATTAATATCACTAAATGATTGATTACTGAACAGAAATACTCTGAAGTCTAATAAGTTGGAAATATTAAAACTATTCATTTTAGTTGTTATTCATATTAAATTTTACTATGTATTTTGGCTGTTTTATATATAATTATTTGTATTATTTCAAAGTTTATCCCTTAATATATTATTCCTCTGATCACTTATCTCTGTTATCTTTTCCAATAGGATTTTTACCAGCATTTACATACACCTGTTCAATTCATCTCTTGTGTGTTAGCATGTGTTAGGTATTACAGAAGACACCAAAAATAAGCCAAAATATTAAAAAGGATACCAAAGGGAGCGAAAGTGTTATACAGGATACAAAGATGATTCTAAGCAGAAACATACTAATTAGAAGACACAGGAAAGATAAAAAGAACTGCAACAGTGAGTAAAATATCAAAAAATGGTACAAAGAAATCGGGTGTGTAGATTCAGAATTCTTGCCCATTTAGATTTTGAGTCAGGACACCTTGGAAGTTTTTAAAAAGAAGGCAGACTCTGAAGCAAGACTTGCAAGGAGGAATCAAGTTTTGATTACCAGAAAAGAATGTGAGAGCATGCTGACTCAGTTCAAATTTTTTTCTGAAGAGGGGAAGAAAAAGAGAATAAACACTTGGAAAAGACACTTCAGGGAATCTCAAGTTCTTCTGCTTCAGCGAAAGGAGACGTGCATAGGGAGCTAATACTAGGAAATAAAGATGGACTTTTCTTTTTTTTTTTTTTTAAAGATTTTATTTATTTATTTGACAGGGAGAGACACAGCGAGAGAGGAAACACAAGCAGGGGGAACGGGAGAGAGAGAAGCAGGCTTCCTGCGGAGCAGGGAGCCTGATGCAGGGCTCGATCCCAGGACACTGGGATCATGACGTGAGCCGAAGGCAGACGCTTAACGAGTGAGCCACCCAGGTGCCCCAAAGATGGACTTTTCAAAGGGACTAGGAAGCCAGCCTGAGTCTCCACTTAGTAAGCAACAGGGACCAAAGAAGGAATTGGAACAAGAGAATGGCCTGACGGGAGCTTTAAAAAGAAAAAAAGCTTGTACTGAATAGAATGACAGCTTGGCAAGAGAAATACCAGAGGCAAAAAGAATTACATAAAGGCTATTGCAATAATCTAGGGACAAGAAATTAGAACTCAAACTAGGAAAAAGGAGTTGCATGGGCAGCAGAGGGGAGATTTAAGAGGAACATACAGAAGGTGAACCTCAAAACTTGAAATTAAAATGGATAGAAATTGTGAAGAAGAAATCAAAGATAATTGGTATTTTAAGCCTGAATAGTAATTTTTTTAAAAACAAAAAACAGAGACTTAAGGATCTTATTGTCAGAAGAGATGGGATTAACTAGGGAAAAAAATGAAGATAAAGATTTATTGAATCAGGTACCAGAAAATGAAAAGATCACACTCACATATGGAAAACAAACATTTCTTTTTGAAAAGCCGAACAGAAAGAGGACTATTTTGAGTAGTTGCCACTAAATTGTCGGTTGTTTATCCATTTATCAACATGCTGAAAACACTAATTCCACCCTATACTGTGATTCTATTTTATGTTTACAGTCAAATATCATATAGAGTTTGACTATACATTTAGTGTAGTTAAATAAATGAAACCTACCTTACTGAGCTGTAGATCAGATTTGTTTGAAAAACCACTATAAATAGAAAGGTTTTGTCAAAATTAAAAAAGCAATTCAGTATCAGAATATTCTTCATAAAAGCCTTTTTATATAAGGTAAGACATTTGGGTCACTAAGTTTACATTCAATATGCTATAAATATATATATAAATATTTTTGCAACTTCACTTGTAGCAAATAGCAACACTAACTGTTAATAAGCTGAATCATTCATGCAGTAGGAGGTGCCAAGCAATTGGAAATGAATGGTTCTGCTGGGAGAAATTGTTTTGTGTCTTATCTTAAGGCCAGAATTAATTTAAATATGAATTAACCACCAATCAACCTGTAAAGAAACATTTTGCAATAAGAAAAGAAGCTTCAGAAAGACTGCCAACGAAAAAATACGTATTTACTATATAAAAGTAACTCATTTCAGCTCATTTAAATTTCATGTTTCATTAAGCAATATATTTAAATATATTTAGTTTTACTCATCACTAGGCTCAATAAATAAAATCCTAAAATGTCTATATCCTAAAGATTTATTTACGAAATGGTATGCTGTATCAATATGGTATTTTTGATACTTTATAAAATGTAATAATCACCTACTACAATGACTAATTTCAAAGTCAGTTCCCTTCCTGTATAATTTAAACAGCTACTATTTTTAAAAGTAAATAACTAGGTGTTTTCTACTGGAAAGTTGTATTACTTGAACATGTTCAAAACTAACCTTCTTAAAATGGTGTAAAATAATTTAGTTGTATGTCAGAAAAAAAATTATGTCTAAAATTTAAGAACATACCTGTCAATCAAAGACTCCTTGAATTTTCTTGTAGACTTTATGTCATCCTTTGGTTTATACCTCTTATTAATTTGGTTTATCAAGGATTCTGCTGCATCAGTAAATCCTTTCTCTTTTGACTTTCCTCTCTGAAACAATTTATAAGTTACTTTAAAGCTCTACCAGTAATCCTTCAAAGGAAAATAAAGGAACATTTAAGAAAAATCTGGTTCTATATATAACTACAAAGAGAAATAAAGGAGGTAAGAAATTATTTAGGAAGTCTGGGCTTTGTTAGGCATTAAACAACACAGGATAAGATTTAACAGTTTACAGAATGGTGCAGAGTGCTCTGTAGAGAACAAAATAAAAATTTCTATCCATGGGGAAAAAAATCGTATTAAAAACTAAAGGAAACTAAAATCAATACATCTCTAGCCAGGTTAGCTAAGAAAAAAAGAGAGAGAGAGAGAGAAAAGACAGAAATTACTACTATCAGAAATGAACTAGAGGCTGTCACTCTTATAGACATTAAAAGGTTAATAAAGGAATATTATGAACAACTCTTTGCCCACAAATTTGATAACCTAAATCAAATGGGCCAATTCCTTGAAAGGTAAAATCTACCAGAACTCATACAAGGAGAAATAGATCATCTGAATAGGACTATACCTATTAAAGAAATTGAGTAATTAATACCTTTTTTTTTTTTAAGATTTTATTTATTTGTCAGAGAGAGAGAGAGAGAGAGCACACAAGCAGGGGGAGCATCAGGCAGAGGGAGAAGCAGGCCCCCCGCTGAGCAAGGAGCCTGACGCGGGACTCAATCCCAGGGTCCTGGGATCATGACCTGAGCCAAAGGCAGCTGCTTAACTGACTTAGCCACCCAGGCGTCCCTAATTAATACCTTCTAAAACAGCAAGCACCAGGCCCCAGATGGGTTTACGGGTGAGTTCTATCAAATACTTAAGGAAGAATTATACCAATTTTCCACAATCATCCAGAAGATAGAATCAGAGGGAATACTTCCTAACTCATTAAATGAAGCTAGTATCATCTTTACACCAAAATCAAAGATAATACAAGATAGGAAATAGACCTTACAGACCACTATCTCTCATGAACATAGATAAAAAAATCAACAAAATATTAGCAAATTGTATTCAATAATGTTTAAAAAGAATTATATACCACAACTAAATGGTATTTATTCAAGGTATGAAAGTCTGATTCAACATTTGAAAATCAATTAACATAATGTATCATACCAACAGGCTAAAGAAAAATCACATAATCATATCAATAGATATAAGAAATGCATTTGACAAAACCCAATACCCTTTCATGATAACAATTCTCAGAAAACTAGGAATAGAAGGGAATGTCTTCAGCTTGATAAAGAACATCTTCCAAAAAAACAAAATTACAGCTAACATTATACTTAATGGAGAAAAACTACATGTTTTCCCACCAAGGTCAGAAACAAGGGAAAGATGCCGGCTCTCACCACTTCTATTCAACATCAAACTGGGAAGTCCTATGAATGCAGTAAGACAAGAGAAGGAAATAAATGGAATACAGAATGGAAAAAAATGAAACTGTCTTTGTTCGCAGATGACATCATTGTTTATGTAGAAAAAAAATCTCAAAAAATTAACAAAAATACTCCTGGAACTAAAATAAGCAAATGTGATAGCACTGCTGAAGGATATAAGGTTAATACACAAAAGTTGATTGCTTTCTCATAAGCTAGTAATGAACAACCAGAGTTTGAAATTATATTCCATTTACATTAGTACTCCCCAAAATGGAATACTTAGGTATAAATCTAACAAAACATGTACAAGATCTACACATGACTAATGAAGAAAATCAAAGACTAAATAAACGGAAGGAAATTCCACATTCATTGATAGGAAGCTTAATATTGTCAAGATGTCAGTTCTTCCCAACTTGAACTACAGAATCAATGTAATCCTAATCAAAATCTCAGCAAGTTATTTTGTAGATATCAACAGAATGATTGTACAGTGTATATGGAGAAGCAAGACAACGAGAATAGCCAATATAGTACTGAAGAACAAAGTTGGAAGATTGACACTACCATACTTTAAGACTTACTATAAAGATACAATAATCAATATAGAGTGGTATTGGTGAAATAGACAAATAGAGTAATAAAACAAAACAGAGAGCAAACAGAAAGCCCAGAAATACCCTCATTTATATAGTCAACTGATCTTTGACAAAGAAGCAAAAGCAATGCAATGGAGAAAGGACAGTGTTTTCAACAAATGATGATGGAATAACTGGACATCCACATGCTAAAAAACAAAAAACAAAAACACAAAAAACAAATCTAGACACAGAAATTACACCCTTCACAAAAATTAACTCAAAAGGGATCATAAACCTAAAAGTAAAATGCAAACTATAAAACTCCTCGAAGATAACAGAGGAGAAAATCCTAGGTTGACTTTGGGTTTGGCAATGCCTTTTTATGTATAACACCAAAAGCACAATCTATGAAAGACAAAATTGAGAAGCAGAACTTCATTAAAATTAAAAACTTATGTTCTGTGAAAGCCACTGCTTCAAAAATAAAAAGGTGAGCCATAGACAGAAAGAAACTTTTTGTAAAACACATATCTGACAAAGGACTTGT
Source organism: Neomonachus schauinslandi (assembly GCF_002201575.2). Taxonomy (NCBI): domain Eukaryota; kingdom Metazoa; phylum Chordata; class Mammalia; order Carnivora; family Phocidae; genus Neomonachus; species Neomonachus schauinslandi. The sequence continues at coordinate 134,958,442 of NC_058412.1, forward strand.
ACAGACATACTGCAGAGATCCTGTGGTTTTGGTTCCAGAACACAGTGATAAAGCAAATAATGCATTAAAGTGAGTCAAATGAACTCAGCTTCCCAGCACATATAAAAGTTACGCTTACTCTATACTGTAGTCTGTTAAATGTACAATAGCATTATGTCTTAAAAAGAGTGCATACCTTAATTAAAAAATACTTTAATGCTAAAAAATGCTAATCATTTGAGTTTTAGCAAATTGTAATCTTTTTTCTGGTAGGGGGTCTTGCCTCAACGTTGATGCCTGCTGACTGATCAGGGTAGTGGTTGTTGAAGGCTGGGGTGGCTGTGGCCATTTCTTACAGTAAGACAACAATGAAATTTGCCACCATTGACTGACTCTTCCTTTCATGAGTGATTTCTGTGTAGCATGCAATGCTGTTTGATAGCATTTTACCCACAGCAGAACTTCTTTCAAAATTGAAGTCAAGCCTCTCAAACCCTGCCTATGTTTATCAACTAACTTTATGTAATATTCTAAATTCTTTGTTGTCAGTCTTCACAGCATCTCCACCATGAGTGGATTCCATCTCAAGAAACCATGGTCTTTGCTCATCCATAAGAAGCAATTCCTCATCCATTAAAGTTTTATCATGAGATCACAGCAATCCAGCCCCATCTTCAGGCTCCACCTCTAATTCTGGTTCTCCCGTTGCTTCCACCACCTCTGCAGCGACTTCCTCCACTGAAGTCTTGAACCCAGCAAAGTCATCCATGAGGGCTGGAATCAACTCTTCCAAACTCCTGCTAATGTTGATATTTTGACCTCTTTCCATGAATCACTAAGGTTTTTTTTGGGCGGGGGAGAAGGGAGAGAGAATCCTAAGTAAGGCTCCACGCCCAGCGTGAAGCCCGACACGGGGCTCAACCTCATGACCCTCAGATCATGACCGGAGCCAAAACCAGAGTCGGATGCTTAACCAAATGAGTCAGCTGGGTGCCCCATTCACAAATGTTCTTAATGGTATCTAGAATGGTGAATCCCTTCCAGAGGCTTTCAATTTAGTTTGCCCAGCTCTATCAGAGGAATCACTATCTATGGCAGCTAGAGCTTTATGATACGTATTTCTTAAATAGTAAGACTTGAAAGTAAAAATTACCCTTTGATCCATGGGCTGCAGAATGGATGTTATGTTAGGAGGTATGAAAACATTAATTTCCCTGCATATCTCCATCAAAGCTCTTGAATGACCAGGTGCACTGTCAGTCAGAAGTAATATTTTAAAAATGAATCTTTTTCTGAGCAGATCTCAACAGTGGGCTTAAAATATTCAGCAAACCATGTTGTAAACAGATGTGCTGTCACACAGGCTTTGCTGTTTCATTTATAAAGCACTGGCAGAGTAGATTTAGTATAATTCTTAAGGCCCCTAGGATTTTCAGAATGGTTAATGAGCACCGGCTCTAACTTATAGTCACCAGCTGCATCAGCTCCTAACAAGAGAGTCAGACTGTCCTTTGAAGCTCCGATGCCAGGCACTGACTTATCTCCAGCTATGAAAGTCCTAGATGGATCTTCTTCCAATATATGGCTATCTTGCCTACATTGAAAATCTCTTTAGTGTAGCCACCTTCATTAATTATCTTAGCTAGATCATCTGGATAACTTGCTGCTTCACCTTGCATTTTTACGTTATGGAGATGGCCTCTTTCCCTAAACTACATGACCCAGTCTCTGCTAGCTTCAGACTTTTCTTCTGCAGCTTCTTTACCTCTCTCAGCCTTCATAAAATTGAAGAGAGTTAGGGCCTTGCTCTTAAGTGGGCTTCGGCTTAAGAGAATTTTGTGGCTGGTTTGAGCTTCTATCCAGGCCACTCAAACTTCCTCCAGAACTAATAAAGCTGTTTCACAAGAGGCCGAGGTTTTTTGCTTATATCAGCTTTCTGCATGCCTTCCTCATTAACTTAATCATTTTTAACTTTTGACTTAAACTGAGAGACGTGTGACTCTTCCTTTCACTTGAACACTTAGAGGCCCCTATAAGGTTGTTAACTGGCCTAATCTCAATATTGTTATGTCTCAGGGAACCGAGAGGCCTAAAGAGAAGGAAGAGAGATGAGGGAACTGCCAGGTGGCGGAGCAGTCAGAAAACACACATTTATTAAGTTTGCCATCCTATCGGTGCAGTCATGGTGCCTCAAAAAATTACAATAATAACATCAAAGAACACTGATCAGATCACCATAACTAATATAAAAATAATGAAAAACTTTGAAATATTATGGAAATCACCAAAATGTGACAGAGACATAAAGTTAGCAAATGTTGTTGGAAAAATGGCACCAATGCATTTGCCCAATACAGGGCTGCCACAAACCTTCAATTCATAAAAACATGCAGTATCTATGAAGTGCAATAAAACATGGCATGCCTATATCTAAATTATACAAAGAACTGTTAATATTCGACAATAACAAAGAACCCAGTTAAAAAATGAGCAAAAGATCTGAATAGACAACTCACTAAAGAGGACATTCAGATGGTAAATAAAAATATAAAAGGATGCTCAAATTCATATGTCATTAGGGAATTGCAAATTAAAATGAGATGCCACCAAGCACACATAACAATAGCTAAGATCCAAGACGCTGACAACACCCAATATTGGCAAGGATATAGATCAACAGGAATTCTCTCATCTGTTGCTCAGAACGCAAAAATGGTACAGCCCTTTTTTCCACTTTTGGAAGACAGGAAGTTTCTTACAAAACTAAACACATTCTAACCATATGATCCAGCAATCATGCTCCTTGGTATTTTCCCAAGTGAGCTGGAAGATTATGTCCACATAAACCCTGCACAATGAACATTTACAGAAGCTTTATTCATAACTGTCAAACCATAGAAACCAGCTAAGATGTCCTTCCATAGATGAACATCTAAGCAAATCTTGGTACATACATATCATGGAATATTATTCAGCACTAAGAAGAAACGAGCTCTTAAGCCATGAAAACACATGGAGTAAGCATCATTGCTATTGCTAAGTGAAAGAAGCCAATCTGAAAAGACTACATACTATATGGTTCCAACTCTATGACATTCTGGAAAAGGCAAAACTATGGAGACAGTAAAAAGATCAGTGATTGCCAGGAGTGTGAGGGGGTAGGGAGCAGAGGGGAATTTTAGGGCAGTAAAACTATTATGTATGATAATGTAATAGTAAATACCTGTCGCTATATACCTATCAAAACATACAGAATATACAACACAAAGGGTGAATTCTAACCTATAGACTTTAGTTACTAATAATGTATTGATATTGGTTCATAATTTGTAACCCATGTACCCACTGATGTAAGATGCTAATAATGGGGAAACTAGGGTGTGGGTGAAGGGGATATGGGAACTCTCAGTGTACTTGTACACCTGAAACTGCTCTAAAAAATACTATTGTTTTAAGGGTGCCTGCCTGGCTCAGTCAGTGGATTGTGCAACTCTTGATCTCGGGATCATCAGTTCGAGCCCCACGTTTGGTGTTGGGATTACTTAAAAAAAAAAAAAAGGTAAAAAATACTATTACTTTAAAAATGGAAGGACTACAAACAATTATCATCTGCATAATTTTCAGTAATTTGGCTAAGAGAAAACTCCCCACAATACTCTTAAAGATATGAGTTCTCCTGATTCTAGTCATTAGTTTTACCTTTTTCTGGGAATCAGGCATTTTTTTTTTAAATTATGGTAAAATACAATAGAAACAAAAAATTTACTTTTTTTTTTTTTTTGCAAGCAAGTCAAAGTGGGGGTAGGGAGGGTTGCGCAGAGGGAGAGGGAAAGAGAGAGAAAATCTCAAGCAGGCTCCACGCCCATCACAGAGCCCAATGCAGGGCTTGATCTCATGACCCTAAGATCATGACCTGAGTGGAAATTAAGAGTCAGATGCTTAACAGACTGAGCCATCCAGGTGCCCTATTTTAATCATTTTTAAGTTTATGTTTTTATATGTAGTAGATCATAAGTTACTATTTACTGTCCCTTCTTGAGATTACTTTACTTGGCTTGATAAAAATGTGGCAAAAATAGGGGCGCCTGGGTGGCTCAGATGGTTAAGCATCTGCCTTCAGCTCAGGGCATGATCTCAGGGTCCTGGGATCAAGCCCCATATCAGGCTCCTGGCTCAGCGAGGAGTTTGCTTCTCCCTCTCCCTCTCCCTCTGCCTCTCTCCTCTGCTCATATTCCCTCTCTTTTTCTCTCTCTGTCACATGAATAAAAAAAAATTTTTTTTAAATGTAGCGAAAATGAACCTCCCCTAAAATAGTGAGTGTATGATTTAAGAACTTCCAGCATAATTGGAGCCAACTTGGGAAATCTGTATCGCCGCCAAGCTGCAGAGGTTCTGTTTCTCTGGGTTAATCTAGTGAACAGGAAGCAGGATCGGATGACTACCTTAGAGGAGAGTCATCATGCATGTGAGTGGCAGGAAGTCCCGTATAGTAACACAGGGAGCAACACTATGAAAGACTGAAGAGCACTTCTGGAAACAGGAAGTTGGGTTTTAAAAAAATCAGAGCATAGTTTAGAAGAGATGATCAGTTTCCATGGTCCCAGGAAAAAAAACACTGACTAGCTCAGGGAATAATTCTAAATTCCAAAGGAAACAGTTTAAAATAAAAATTGAAGAACATTCAGCATTCAGACAAAAAGAACTTACTTCCCCTGCATCTGAAGAACTAAATAGCAGCTAAGACTAGAAAGAAAAGTAGCATACTAAGAAACAAGAAAAAGTGACTCAAAAGGATTTGGTTAAAGAAGAATGTAGCCAAATCAGGCACAGAAAGTGAATTGCAGATTAAAGACAAAATAAAAAGGATGGTCAAGACAAATGAAATAATGTCTAAGTATAAACAACAATTACAAATTATCTATTAAGTTTTTCATTTGCATATAGAGATGCTCCAATACATGGACATTTTACATCAACTCTATGTCCAGGTATTAATACCACTCTGGAAGATATATGAAAATAGAAGGCTATAAGACCTGCATATTCTAAGCAAGAGTGAAAAACAGATTCTATTATTGGCAGTGGAATGTATTCTAATTAAAAAGTTTCTTAATCTGCATCTTGATAGCAATGGCAAAAAAATATTTATGGTAACTACTAAAAAAAGTAAACTTTTGATCTAAAGTATGGTGCAGACTAGCTAAAACTGTCCTAGAGATGTCCTACAGATGATTACTCTGAAGGAAAAGGGAAAGACTCCAACAGGGATGAGCAACAGGACAGCAGAAGACAGTCTCCTGCACTCCGCCTACATCTTTTCCTTTTCTTTGAAAAAACCTGTCAAACTCTAATGCAATAATCCAAGAAATGGTTTCAGATGCTACTATGTGCAGAACTGAGCTAGGCCATGCAGGAAAACAAATGATGACTAAACACAGTCTTTACACTCTAATAGGCTATAACAAGGAGAAAAATAGACACAAATAACCATTTATTAAAAGAAAGGTAAGCACTGTTAAGAGACGTACAGACAGTTCTATATACATGCTCAAAGCATCTGCCGGACAGAGTGGAAGAAAACCATCAGGAGGACACAAGGAGCTGCAGGGTGCATTCACACCACACCTATTTACACACCTGCCCTGCACTGGTTCGGGGTGGGGGGACAGGGACTAGGATGAGGTGAGAGTTCAGGAGGCACTCACTCTCAGACTGGAGACTTGAATTAAAGAACAAGGCCTCACAAATGTTAAATCTGCAGCAATCCATCAAGCTTCTTTCACTGTCTTATGCCATTAGGTAGGCATATTATAGGTATGCAGAAACCAAACACACTGAAAGCTCACCATTTTTTTTTGTTTCAAATCCCAGGAATTAAGTTCAGATGTTAATCTTTTCCCTGCTTTTCTATGACTTTTCACATTTTTTCTAGGAGAAGGGCTTTTATCAGTAATAGCAGTATTCACATCTTTTGACAATATGTATTTCTTCCTATAGATCAGAGATTCTTCAACTGTCTTATTTAGGAGAACGGACTTAAAAGTAGTTGCAGATTCAATATGCCAATCACTTTGCTTGGTATTTTCAGTATTTTTCTGCTCCGAATGTTTAGCATGATTTAGTCGTTGCTGAGTGTCTCTTTTGCACACTCCTACTTTTGCTTTCTCTATTTTGTTATGCTGCATTGTTTTTTTCTTATATTGCATCTTTTCTGTTTCTTCAGAATTATCCTCAGATATTGAAGAGGATGATTTTTGTTTCCTAAGTTTTTTGTTCACAGTAACATCTAATGGAAAAATAAAAACCAATCCTTATTAAATTAATAAACTGGTAATACATAAATTTGTTAAAATCAAAGATATTTATTAGACATTGCAAGAAATGAGTATTTCCCTGAGCTACTATTGTGTACAGAGAAAACAATGTTTCACCTTGACTGAATATGTCTCCTGATGAAGTATCTGCTCTTTGGTTATTACATAGATTAATATTTGTTACAGGAGTCCAACAGGACCATTTGGAGGGCATTTTTTCCCCACAAATGTTGTCCAAAACACCACGTAACCTGGAAAATAAAATAACTTGCTTAATGTATTACAAAACATTAGCCTATGACTCTGACATGAGACCTTGATTTTTTTTTTGTTTAGTCAATGTTTATTGATAGCAGTTCATTAGTCAAGTATGAAAATATTTTGGTAAGTCATTAGGAAAGTTAAAACTTACTATGTAACTGATCAGATTAAAAACTATTATTAAAAAATTCCATTATTGCTATTATTTGATATCTACTTAAATATATCTCACATATCTTAATGTTCTACTGTGTATTTAAACTAGGTTAAATTTCTTCACATTCATACTTTATTATTTTAAAAATCTCATTTTAAGTCTCTCAATTTGGAAAAGAGTAATGTTGGTGGCTATGAAAAAAACACAGACTATTCCCCATTGTGCAATCATAGTAATACTTGAGCTGATTACTCTGAGAGCCAATACTACATTCTAAGAATATAAAAGCCTTTTCTTTTAAATGTATTACATTTATATAAAAACAACATTAATATATACTAACTTATTTGATTTTGTTCATACTTACACAGGTTTATCTATTTTCTCCACTGCCTGGGAATCTGGAACAATATCCTGCAGGTCATCTAAATAAAATAAAAATTACGGCATTTTCAATTTTTTGTGCAGTTGGCAGGGTAAAATGGGAGTTGGTATAGAAGTTGATCAAGATTCACATTATTAGGATACAGAGATTGATCTTCTTGGAAATAGAGATTGTATTATATTTCCTTGTAACCTCTAAGTTCCTTTCATAAAGCCAAATGCATTCATTCTAAATCTTTCTTTTTCAAATCAATGAAAGCCAGTGGAGTTAAAGGGAAATATGAAGTGTATACATTTTTTTAAAAGAGAAGGTGAAATTAAACCAAAAAAGTACTTACTCATATTTTGGTTTGGGGATTCAACAACCTTATTTTCTGTCTTCTTTACAACTTTAGCCATTTTGACATGCTATAACACAGAGGAGACATGGTAATGTAAATTTAAATCAAGGCATTACATGAAAACAACTCTTAAAAGTCAGAGTATTAAAGTTTAAAACCTTTAAAATAATTTGCCTTGCTATTAAAAGTTGGATAGTATTTCTATTGTTTCATAAAGGTAATGCCCATTCCAGAATGCTACTTATTCTAAAACATAAGAAAATAATTTTCATTACAGACAAGGCAGAAGAGCCTACAAACTTGCTGATCTCATCCACAGCTAGTACAATAATTCCATTCTCATCTGTAACTGACAATTTCTAGAATCACCGTGGCACATCTCCTACTGTAGCTGATCTCACAGCCTGCATTTATTCTGTCTTTTCACTAACATACACACAAAAGTTGGAAATTCTAGAATATTAAAGGATTCTGTAAAGTTGTGGCCACTGAACAGGTAACTTCTTGCCTCCACCAAGGTTCCCTCTTTTCATAGCCACAGATCTGATAACGATCTGCCATCACTCAGAAACACACGCCCTCCGGGCTAAGACGCAGTGCCTCATGCTGGCTGTCTTCACTACTTGGTCTAGCAGGCAGTTCTCCATCCCAGGACAGGAGCAGTAGGAAAGCATGCAGGTACGTGTTGGCTGTCACAACGACAGAAGGGCTCCCTGACTGGAACAAGCAAGCCCAGGTCTGGGATGCCCACCATCCTACCACACTCAGGACCACACCACACCACTGAACAACAGCACCCTAATAAAGGAACACTCAGCTGATTAATTTGAACAATTACTTTTGACTTTTTTTCCGAGTATCTTCAATTCTTGCACCATTCATCCTTTGGCCACATAACCATTTTTTTAAAATCCACCACCTATTCCTTTTTACTGTGCTTGGTTGGAGAAAAATGACACATAAAATTCACAGTCTTAAATTGAAAGGGCCTTCAACCTAACACCTTTACTTACTCTTCATTATCCTTCACTTACCCTCCCCATTATCTTAGTAACTGTTTCAAGTCTTTACACCCTTGAGCCCTCTACTTCAGCATATCGCCAAGACAAATACACCATGTTCACCTCATACTTCAATGAAAACAAGCTGTTAGGCATTTCTCATCAACAAACTTACTTATCTGTATCTCTTGACTACCTCGCCTCACAAAGAAATAATTTTCTCTCAGCTATTCTCTGTTCTGTCCCTTCAACTACCTGGAATGAATGCCCTTCTCCTTGATGTCCATTTGACTAACCTTTATTGATCCTTCAAAAACCAACTCACTCTCCATCTCCTTAAGGAGCATCTCCTGATCTTCACCCTCCCCTTCAGCTCTGCGGTTAGGCACTGCCCCTCCACTAAGTTCCTACTGCATCTTATATGTACAATCTGAGAACATTTGTACAATATTATAATTATCTTATTAATTTATTTAATTTCCACACTAGAACATTGAGATACTTAAGGACAGAGTCCATGTGTATCTTACATTTCTAGCAGACACTAACTTGTATAATAAACTAAAGAATGATGGCAAGTCCATTTCTCCTACTGAATACATAAATCAGAGTTATACTGAAGGGATATTCCTCAATTTTACTGTTAGCACAGTAAGTAGGTCCTGTCAGAAGGAACTGACTTTCAAAAACAATAAATCATACATGTACACATGTGTGTATATATATATATATATATATATATATGTATGTATATATGTGTGTGTGTGTGTGTGTGTGTGTGTGTGATGGTACTTTAAACAAAGTGAGGCCCTCACTGCGTACAAAAGAAGTTAGCTCAATATGTATTTCTACAATAGATTGATAAAATTAATTTTTAAAAATGTTTTCAAAGTAAAATTACTTTGTCTGTATTATCTCCACTATTTCTTCCTTCAGATGGTCTAGATATGAGAAATACAGCATTATCCACTCCACTTTCTGATGTTTTAGGTGTATCAGGTTTTTCTGCAGAACTCATCATTTGCAGTGGTGGTTTAATTCTTCCTCTTCGTGGTGTTGCTAAAAAGGAGGACAAAGGACTGTAATATTTATAGGGCTTCTAAAATTACATATTGCTATTATTGAGGTACTTTTTAGATGAGGAAGGTAAAAAAGGGAGGTGCTAGGATGGGTCCCAGGTTTCTGGTTTAGATGAATAAAGTATACAGATGCCATTTACCAAGGTAAGAAAGAGACAAAAAACTGGCAGAGAGGGTGGAAAGATGAATTTATTGTGAAGCCTACTGGACATTAAGTAACTACCCAGTAGGCAACTGGATTTTGGAAACAGAAGGTCACTATTAAATTGTCATATATACTAAATAAGACTGTGCTTTATAGCAGCTAATATAGAGTATTATTTTTTTATTTGTATTTAGTCCTTAGTATGTACCAGGCACTGTCTAAATGTTTCATAATATTTCTCATTGAGTGAATGATTTTTATTTAGTCTCCTAAACACCTTGATGAGATAGACACTTTAGTTCCATTTTATAAAAAGAAAACCGGTTCTAAACTTAACTAGAGGATAATCTGTACAAAGTACACACCTGGGGGTAGGGAAATAAGCCCAAGCATCCTGATTAATTCAATGTTCTATCCACTATGTTACAGCTGACTCCACTCAAATTACAATAAGTTATTAATGCTGGGTATTAATACTTTGAATAATGTTTACATGTTAATAACCAATATACCTTTCTTAGAAATTTGAAATTTCTTGACAATTAGAAGACATTTGTGGTTCATATCTTAATAATTTCTATATCCCCAACTTATCCTCTACGTAAATTATGCCCAGAATATCTCTGAATTAAAAAATGTTGATTTTAAAAATGTTTGTTAAAAGTCTTTTAAGACTATAAAACTTACATGTGTTGATTAAAAGAATTGGACTTCTCACAGTGTATCTGTCTGCACCAGGAACAATCATTGATGCTTCAGACATTTTTCTTTTGCTAGGAGTAATTATCTGAAACCACAAGAAGCAGCCACAGTAAACACACATTCTGTTTTTTTTTTTTTTTTTTTTTTTTAAGATTTTATTTATTTATTTGACAGAGAAAGACACAGCGAGAGAGGGAACACAAACGGGGAGTGGGAGAGGGAGAAGCAGACTCCCCGCCGAGCAGGGAGCCCGATGCGGGACTCGATCCAGGGACTCCAGGATCATGACCTGAGCCGAAGGCAGTCGCTTAACCAACTGAGCCACCCAGGCGCCCACACATTCTGTTTTGAAATTAAATATTCTGTAATTTTATCCATAGCATTTTACCTTGACTACACACAAAGGACATATGGTACTTCTTTAAAAGATTTTATTTATTCACTTCAGAGATAGATGGAGAGAGCAAGAGAGAAAGCACAAGCAGGGGGGAGAGCAGAGAGAAAGGAACAAGGAGACTCCATGCTGAGCACAGAGCACCACCTGGGGCTCAAACCCACGATCTTGAGATCATGACCTGGGCCAAAACCAAGAGTTGGATGCTCAACCAACTGTGCCACCCAGGTGCCCTGATACATGGTATTTTATAAACAACATGATAACCAAAAATTTCCGTGTTTTAGGCTGACTTGAAAGGTTTTACCCTAATATTTAGTACTGAATAGGTAGCCAAAACTTGTTTTAAAAAGTATTTCTAAAGTCAAACAGAGAAAGACATGTATCATATGATCTCACTGATATGAGGAATTCTGAATCGCAGGAAACAAACTGAGGGTTGCTGGAGTGGGGGGTGGGGTGGGAGGGATGGGGTGACTGGGTGATAGACACTGGGGAGGGTGTGTGCTCTGGTAAGCGCTGTGAATTGTGCAAGACTGTTGAATCTCAGATCTGTACCTCTGAAACAAATAATGCAATATACGTTAAGAAAAAAAAGAAGAAGAAGAAGAAGGTAGCGGGAGGGGAAGAATGAAGCGGGGGAAATCGGAGGGGTAGACGAACCATGAGAGCCGATGGAGTCTGAAAAACAAACAGGGTTCTAGAGGGGAGGGGTGTGGGAGGATGGGTTAGCCTGGTGGTGGGTATTGAGGAGGGCACATTCTGCATGGAGCACTGGGTGTTATGCACAAACAATGAATCATGGAACACTACATCTAAAACTAATGATGTAATGTATGGGGATTAACATAAGAATAAAAAAAATAATAATGAAAAAAAATTTTAAAAAAAAGTATTTCTAGAATACCCATACATATGAAATATAGCACCTTATATACTAGCTGAAAATATTTTATTGATACTGAGTGTATCTATAACCAATGGCTCAGTTTCTTATTCTATTTCAGTGTATGATATTTGGATACATAGTTATGTAAATTTATATACATTTGTTTGTGAATGCTTTCATAATGTTTAGAATTCTTCAAAACTTTCACACATTTTTAAAAACTGTATTAATATTCTGTGAGGACTAAAGTAGCTTTGGAGTAAAAAGTAGCTACAGGAATTCAGAGCCTCAGCGGCACCAGAGCCAGTGGTTCCAGTAAAGATGTGCATTTTCTAACTTCATCCTAGAGTCACTGAACAGAGGTGGAAAAGAGTTTCAGAGGACGCCATGGAACGGAGCAGATGGTGACAAACTGTAAAGATGCAAAGGAGATCTGGTTTTCAAAAGGCACCTGCCCCTAAGACTAAGAAAAAAATACTGCAGGAGTTTTTAATAGTTCTGTAAACGAGGTGTGGAGGAAGGGTGGAAAGGAGAGGAAAAGGAGGAATTCTACGATTAACCAGAAAACAAACTACTGAACCAATGGATTCTTCAAGAAAAGACAGTTCCTAGTGGCATAGTGAATGGGACCTGGGAAGTTACCTATTCATATAAATGCTTCAGTCAATCCTTAACAAAAACACAGTGGTATTTAACAACAGTGCACTGTTTCTTAGAGATTTTTACTTCTAGAGTTTATGACAATAAATTTAAGGTAGGGGGGCCCTAAGAATTAGCATTTTAAATAAGTACTCGTGTTATGACCCTGATATAAAAACACAGAAAATGGCTTTTATAATTTAATTGTCCAAAGAAAACAGAAGATGGCATTTTTCATTTAACGAAGGACACAAGACTAATGGGGAAAAAACAGTGAGTAACATCAACATGAAAAAATGTACGGAAGAGCCTGTGAGAGTTAAAGTTGCCTAAAGGTAAGATATTAGTAAAAACTAAAACAGGAAAAGGTCCATGAAGAAAAGTGAAAATTAATCAAGACTTGCAATTGTAAGGGCACTTTAAATGAGGGAAGGTAAAAAAAAAAAAAAAAAAAAGGACAAACAACATGAATGAAGGTATAGAGGCAAGAATTAGTGTGACATAAAAAGAGGCAGGAAAGCAGTTAACCTTACTAACGTGGTCAGTATGTAGAGTAAAATGAACTTGTAGGTCTCAGAATTGAGTTAAAATTTCGATGCAGGAAGATAAACACAGAGATCCCACAACTTTCTGAGCAGAATGCAACAGGGACTCTGGGATTAAGAAAAACCAGGGGAAGGAATACCACATGGGGTAGTTCACAGAGTCAAAGGACAATGAGGAGGCTGCTGTACTGAGCTGGGTGTACTAAAATGAGTAAGGGCGAAGGGAATGAGGAGGGGAGGATGTGCGAGGTACTGTGAAAGAACCATCACTAGTACCTTGGTCCTAGGTGTCAGGGGAGAGGAGGCAGGATTCAGGATACCATCAGAAAATTAATGGTAGCTTTATTGAAGTATGGAGGCAGATGCAAATTTGAAGCAAAAGATAAAAGAGTTTGAGGTTAGATCAGGAAAACAAGACATACAAAAGGAAACACTCGAAGAGTAAGTGGAGACTTCCCTGCAGCACTTTGAAGAGAGGTCTGGTATATTTCAAGAGCTTAAACTATGCACATGAAGGAAGCTCTTTAAGGGAGAAGGCACAGAGATGTTCAAGAAGCTGAGTCAAGCTTTCAGAGCAAATCTACATTTAGGATGCGGGGAAAGAAAGTATCTCTAATGTAGTAACAGAAGTAGGAAGAGAACTAAAAGGCTAACAGAAATCAAAGAAGGTGAGGACATTAAGAAAGACAAGGCTGTTAGCAACCTCAAGTGTCACAACAAGACAAGGAGGCTGAGAACTGGTTCTGCTGAATATGGCCTAGAGGAGAGCCTCCACCAGCAGGAGAAGGAAAAAGTACTTAATACTTAGCTTTCTTTCCTTATGCAAATAAAGAGAATGTTACATTATAGATTTGCATTCTACATAACAGCCAAAAGCAAAAATAGACAGGATAAATGTAACAAGTGGTACTTTCTTACATATTTCTAACTTGGAATTTACAAGTGTACAGTATACCTTGTCTTACTTAACCCTCTTAACCCTGCACAAACACAATTGCTAAAATACTTTTGTTTGCATTTGTAAAAGGCAGGGGGAATACTCTGAAAGTTATTGATGAAGGCCATTAAGGTAAATTCTATATGCTTTTTTTCTGTAATTATATGTAGCAATGATTTGATCTATGCTGTTTTATAAAAAACTTTTTTTTTTTAAGATTTTACTTATTTATTTGACAGAAAGAGACACAGCGAGAGAGGGAACACAAGCAGGGGGAGCAGGAGAGGGAGAAGCAGACTTCCCGCTAAGCAGGGAGCCCGATGCGGGGCTCAATCCCAGGACCCTGGGATCATGACCTGAGCCGAAGGCAGATGCTTAACGACAGCCACCCAGGCGCCCCTATCAACAACTATTTTGACACCATATTTACCTCAAGCTGACTATTCTTTCTGTCTCCTTGATTACAGTTTTTGATATATTTCGGAGGTTTAGCAAATTCCTTTTGGGAGTTAGGTTTTTCTTTCAAAGTAGTGAGTTCCTCTTCGGTGGGTGAGACTTGACTTTCTGGCACTAGAATCTGTTGGAGAATGTGGAGAAAAGTATTTCAAACTGCAAACTGCAGGAAGTTCTCAAAAATCACTGGATGTCTTAGTAAAGCGCCCATTCATCCCACACTTACCAAAGTCAATTCTTTGTTTTCCATGTACTTAGTCAAAGTGACCCAACAAAAAACACCCACATTTTCAAACGTCCATAGACATAAAACAAGCTTTGGCATTAGTGGCAGGACATATATGCCTAATTTTTAAAGTTACCAAAATGATATTAATAACTATCTTCTGTACTAAAGTAAATGATCTTTAATAACACGTTTAAACAATCATGTACCTTAGTGGGGCACTCCATGTTGAGACAATTCATTTTTCAGATACTCACCGTCCAACATAATGCTGTGCAATTATTTAGGGTTCAACTTAGCTCAGTGATAAAAATCAAGTAAGTCAGACACATACCTGTGATCCACTTGCATCAAAAAGTATATGCACAGATGTTTTGGCAACCGAAATACCCTGTTTTCTGGTAAATTCCTAAAATTAAATTAATTCAAAGTGATGTCATTTTCTCCCAGTTCTTTCCATGTTAATGTATTTCCTGCATTTCCTTTCAAAACTCCCAAATTATCTCAAATCATTATTTTGTATATATAAATACCCTTCTCCACACACAGTCTCTATTTTTCTTCCCCATAAATCTCCTGCACTGCTCTGAACTGAATGTGTCCCCCAAACTCATATATTGAAACCTACCCCCCAAGGTGATGGTGTTAGGAGGCGGGGCCTCTGGCAGGTGACTGCTTCATCAGGGCAGGGTCCTTGTGAATATGATCAGTGCCCCTATGAAAGAGACCCCAAAGGACTCCCTGACCCCTTCTGGCATGTGAGGACACAGTGAAAAGACAGCCACTGTGAAACAGGAAGCCGGGGCCTCAGCCGAAAGTGTGTCTGCTGGTGCCAGTCATAGCCACCTAGCCTCCAGAGCTAGGAGAGACAGATGGAAGTGAATGGGGAGGCAGAGAAAAAGAAATGACAGAAGAGACAGAAAGAAAGGAGGTCTGTCATTTTCAGCCACCCCGTCTACGGTATTCGCGCTCCAGCAGCCTGAACAGACTACGACATGCGCTATCCAAGCCTGTCAACAGAGTAGCTCCCTGAAACTGAACCTGAATCGTCACCTTACTGACTCATCATGTCTTCCACAGTCCCAGAATGCATCTTCTCTAAATTTCACCCATCAATTTCCAAGGCCATTTCAAGTCCCATCTGAACAGCCTTTCCTTCATATCAGACTCTTAATGAGCATTCTCTTTTCTCAACTTCTACACCTGCCCCTTATTTACTTCTTCTGAGGTAGATTCTGTAATTCTCACAAACACTGTTTAATATCTTAAAAACATGGTCTTGTCTTAATTCACTTTTTAAACACCTAGCAGGAATTCATTAAATATTTTGAATACTGCAGCTTATTTTGTCATCTGAGATTCTAACAGGTGTCTCAAGGATATGGCCTACAATCTGAGGGCTATTCCACAATAAAAATTTAAAGAACTAAAAATCAACATGTCATTTTAAGAATTCTAGGAAAAAAATGAAACTTACAGCCCCCGGTAACCGAAAGTTTCCATAATTATGAAAATAAATATTAAAAAGAATCTTATGAAAATAAATGTTGAAAAGAATTTAAACACTTACCCTATATTTATGTGCACCAAAAATTTTTTGTGTCACACTAGTGATTTCTAATGATGCATCAAAATACAAAAGCAATTCTTTCCCTTCTCTTTTACTAATTTTTACTATGTTTTTCAGAATTATGGTCAGCAGCTTCTTCGATTCTCTCACTGTATACAAACAAATCACACCAATTAGTTTATATTCATTTCTATGATACCACTCTCTAGGCATGTTATAAATAAGCCAGGTAGCATATTAATTAAATTGAAGTGAAATAACATTAACTTTTAGGATTTAACAATCAATTCCAGCACTAACTACTTATGCAAACCAATCCAATTTATTTTTCAGAGTCTGTTTCTTGATCTATAAATTACAAACTAATACAATAACTAATGAGCTAAAGCCCTAAATATGCTGTGGACACTAATAGGTTCTTAATAAATACTCCTAGAACATATCTAAGAAAACTATTTGCTTAATTTAAAAGAGGCAAAGAAAATAACTTTAATTCCATAAGTAACTATATTTCTAGGCATAAGCATCCATTCAAACATTTCTCTTAAATCCAGCTGTTAAAAGCAAGTTGACAGTAAACAACTGTCAAACACCTTGAGTGCCAGGAAACTAAAGAAAGAATCAGGGCAATTCCTCCATTAATTCGCTGATCCACTGAAAATACTGTAAGTGCCAGTTTATAAGAGGTATTCACTTCCCTTCCTCTAAAAATTCACCAAAGAATCACTTGGCATCCAATTAATGTGCCTGTATTACGGACTAAAGGCCACTTATGGCCCTGTTCTACTTCTGATGGTACTCCTGTTGATGACTGACAAGTCGCCACACCTGCCCCCACCGTATATTTTTGGGCAGGAGGAAATCCTACATCCTGATGGAGATGGAGCATACCAAGTAGAAAAATTTGTCTCTACATGAAGAAAAGCTCTGCTGCCTACTTCATGACCTAATCTACAGGACAAATAATTCTGATTCCTATGAGGCTTACTCAAGCAGAGTATGTGTTGTCTGTTTTTGCAACTATATGGTCATGACAAACTTCCGCAGTAAAGTCCTTTGATGATTATAAGAATTATTAATTGCTTGAAGATAATGGTGACAGTTTCTAACTCAAAGAGTGCTGGTGGTTTTATTCTGGGAAAAAAAAGTCATGTGTTTCAAAAGTAACAAGTTTTCAGGCTTTAGAGTTGAAAGTGTGGGTGACTTTGAAGCAAATAGTGTTTTGAATTCTGATGAATATTAGAAAATTTATAATCCTTATGGATATTTTTGATTATTATATTGCTCTGATATGATTTTTTTCCTGCAGCTTGCCACAAACTTATAGTAAATACAATATTTGTTTCACTGCTTACATAAACATATTAGAATTACTTCAAATATTGCTGAATGTTTTGTACCTTTTTGTACAAACTATTCCCCACATATACTGTGACTATCTATAAAGAATTTATTGATATTTGTTATATTTTATTGTGGGCTTTGTTGAAATTTTTGTTAGTTCCTTTAACTGCCTGGACTATATCATAGCTTGTTTTTAATTAGCAATATTACTATGATACCAGGAAAGTTATTTTGTTGCTTGCTAAAAAGCCAAGTATTTTGGGGTGCCTGGGAGGCACAGTCAATTGAGCATCCAACTCTTGGTTTTGGCTCAGGTCATGACCTCAGGGTTGTGAGATTGAGCCCTATGATGGGCTCCACACTTAGTGCAAAGTCTGCTTGTGACTCTCTCCCTCTTCCTCTCCTCCCAACGCACACGGGCATGTGCAAGCATGCTCTCACTCTAAGTAAATCTTTAAAAAAAAAAACTACGTATTTATAGATAAACATATTTATATGAGATTCTAGTACACTATATGAATATAATAATGTTTTCTTCTGCAAAGGCATTTAAAAAAATTTTAAGATTGCCCATGGAGCCTTCATTTTATACATTCTTACATACTACATATAAAAGGGTCTAACTGCCTGCAACTAATGAAATTCTTTTTCACTAGAAATATTGACTGACTTCCAGGTTCCTTTTTTTTTTTTTTTTACTTCCATGACTGCTATTCATGTAAAAATTCAGATACTGCCCATTCCATATAGGTTACACTAGATTACCACTTTACTACAAAGGATATTAAAGGATACACATGAACAGCTAGGTGAAGAGATACACAGTGTGAGTGAGGTTTGGAAGGGTCCGGAGCACAGGAGCTCCTGTCCCTGTGAAGTTTAGGGTGCACCACCCTCCTGGCATGAAGATTCATTATTATTCACCAACCAGGAAGCTCCAAAAAACCCCTTTTAATCTAAACATAAAGAACTTAATTTTTTATAAAAGTGTCCTCATAAAATTAGGACGAGTTATGTATTGGAAAATAAATCTTAAAAATCAAGTTATGCTATTACAACAATGAAAATAACTTTTTTTTTGCCCAATTATGCACAACTACGTTTGGCAAGATGGAAAAGACAGAACTTTATTAGGAAGTGGAGGCAGTGATAAGCATGAAAATAAAGGGGAGTAAAGAAATTCAAAAAATGTTCAGAGAAATACATGAACATGAAAAATGATTAGTTGAGGGAGAGGAAACAATCAAGAATGGCTTCTATATTGGGGGACCTGGAAGTTTTATCATACCATTTGTCAAAATAGGAAATAAAGGATGAGTATATAGAGCTTAGCTGAGAAATTAGGAAAAAGATTAAAAAATGAAAGTGTAGTCAACAGTGTCAAATGTGGGGGAAGGTTCAAGTATAAGGACTGAAAGTGTGCATATTGATATTAATAATAAACTATTATTTTGACATCTAAAATTTCAGTGGAGTGGGATGGAAAACAATGTAATAAGAACAGGATGAAAAGCAGGAGAAAAAAAGATTTAGTAAAAACTATCTCTCAAAATTGGCTATGAATGGAAAAAGAGTGAGACAACTAGAGGAAGATGAAGATCCAAGTAGGCTTTTTGTTTTAGAATGCAGTAACGGAGGTACCATAAAAATGTAAGATGTGAAAAAAAAAAAAAAAAGTCAAAAAATAAAGGGGGGGGGCACCTGGGTGGCTCAGTTGGTTAAGCGACTGCCTTCGGCTCAGGTCATGATCCTGGAGTCCCGGGATCAAGTCCCACATCAGGCTCCCTGCTCGGCGGGGAGTCTGCTTCTCCCTCTGACCCTCCTCCCTCTCATGCTCTCTCTCATTCTCTCTCTCGCAAATAAATAAAATCTTAAAAATAAAATAAAATAAGGGGCTCCTGGCTTGGTCAGTGGATCTTGTTCTAGGGGTTCGAGCCCCAAGGTGGGTGTAGAGATTAAAGAAAATAAAAATCTTAAAAAAAAAAAAAGTATGGGAGAAAACACTATGCTAAATGAAAAATGCCAGTCACAAAAAGATATATACTGTATGATTCCACTTAAAATAGTCAAATTCACAGAAGAAAAATGTAGAATGGTGGTTACCAGGGGCTGAGTGGATGGGGGGAAAAGGGAAGTTGATTAACGGGTATAGAGTTATAATTTGGCAAGATGACAAAAGTTCTGGAGATCTGTTTCACAACAATGTGAATATACTTAACACTACTGAACTATACACTTAAAATAGTAAGGTAGTAAATTTTAGGTTGTATTTATTTGTTTTTTAACCACAATTTAAAAAATTGGAAAAAATGGGTGAGGAGGTACATAGAAACTTTATATACCATTTTGGCAAGTTTTCTGTAATCTAAAACTATTCTAAAATTAAAAATTTATCCTACAAAAAGACCCAAATCAAACTTCCAGAAATGAAAAATACAACACGGGAGGTGAACATTATACAAGATAGGACCAACAACAGATTAGACACTGCTAAAGAAAATATTAATGACCATGAAATACAGCAATAGAAAAGTATTCAAATTAAAAAAAAGGGGGTGGAAATCTGGGGTGGAAGGAGTGGAGAAACCACAGAATCAGTGAGCTGTGGGAAAACTTCAGGTAGCTTAGTGTATGTGTAATCAGACTCTCCAAAGGGAAGGAGAAGAAAGAATCAGCAGGAAAAAATATCTGAAGAATACTGGATAAAAACTTTAAATTTGATGAAAACTATGAACCCACAGAACAAAAGTCTCAATGAACCCCAAGAACAAACAACATGAAGAAAATCACACTAAAGCATGATATTGGCACTGTTTAAAACTAGTGATGAAGAGAAAATCTTAAAACCATCCAGGGGTGGGCGCCTGAGTGGCTCAGTCGGTTGAGCGACTGCCTTCGGCTCAGGTCATGATCCTGGAGTCCCTGGATCGAGTCCCGCATCGGGCTCCCTGCTCGGCAGGGAGTCTGCTTCTCCCTCTGACCCTCCTCCCTCTCATGCTCTCTGTATCTCATTCTCTCTGTCTCAAATAAATAAATAAAATCTCTTTAAAAAAAAAAAACCATCCAGGGGTAAAAAGACTAAGTAAAATGGAACAAACTAGAGAATGACAGTAGACTTCTCATCAGAAACAACACAAGCCAGGAGACAGTAGAGTAACATCTTTAAAGTAAACTGAACTAAAACAACAGGCAATCTAAAATTCGATATGTATCAAAAGTAATTTTCAAAAATGAAAACAAAATAAAAGATTTTTCTGATACATAAAAACTGAAAGAACTCATCACTGGTATTGTACTACAAGAAATACTAGACAAGTCATTCAGGGAGAAGGAAAACAACACTAGGTAGAAATATGAATCCACACAAAGGAAAACTCAACACTGGAAATGGTAAACGTGTAGGTAAATATAAAATACTTTTTAATCCATTTAAAAAATCTCTTTAAAACCTAATTGGCTGCATAAAGCAAAAAATCATTACACCATATTGCAAGGTTTCTGACACATGCAAAACAAAACAACAACAAACAAAGAAACAAACAAAAACCTTTTGTGTATATTGATAGCAATGGCATGAAAGCCAGGAAAGCAAATGTGCAAGTGCACTGTTGCAGGGTTCCCGTGCTACACATAAAAGGGTGTAATATTACCTGAATAGACACACTATTAAGTTAAAAATGAATAAAATAAATCCTAAATCAACCACTAATTAAAGGGGGTATAAAGCCAACAAAGGAGATACAATAGAATCAGCTTTTACCCTGAGACACTAGAAACAGAAAAACAAATTAAAACCAAAGCAAAAAAATAAGTAAATAAACAAAAGAGCAGAGATCAACCAAATGGAAAATAAAAAAACAATAGAGAAATATCAATGAAACCAAAGGCTGGTTCTTTGACAATACCAATAAACTGATATTCCTCTTATCAGACTGGTTAGGGAAAAAATATACAAGTTATAAACATCAGGAGTGACAGAATGGCCATCATAACGAGTCTACAGACATTACAAAGATACTAAGGGACCATAATAAACCACTTCATGCCAATAAATTTGAATAAAATGGACAGATTACTAGAGAGACACAAATTATCAGCTTACTCAAGAAGAAACAGATAACCTGAAACACTTTCTATTAAATAAACTGAATTTGTAGTTAAGAGTCTTCAACAAAGAACGGTGGCAGCCCAGACTGCTTCACTGGCAAACACTAGTAGGTACTTAAGAAACAGTATCAACTCCACTCACATTCTTACAGAAAACTGAAGATGATGGAAAACTTGCCAATTCATTTTTATGAGGCTAATACTGCCCTCACTCTGAAACTGAAAGACATTACAAGAAAACTGCAGACCTTCTAGTGCATAGAATACCAAATTTCTAAGTAAATTTCATAAATCAATTCTAATGATATATAAAAGGATAACGTACCAAAATCAAGTGGGGTTTATCCCAACAATGCAAAGTTGGTCTAACATTTGAAAATCAATGTATTTCTATTAAGGAACCAAACAAGAGAAACTATATATAATATCAATAGAGGCAGGAAAAGCATTTCCCCAAATCCAACATTTGTGATCAAGGAAGGCTCTCGCAGCAAATTAGGAATAAGAGAATTTCCTCAATTTGACAGAGGGCACACATGAAAAACTGCCACCATAAATACATCATGGTGAAAAAAAGGAATGCTTCCCCCGCCTAACATCAAAAACTAGGCAAAGGCATCTACTCTAATCACTTCTACTCAACAGTGTACTGAAGGTTCCAGGCAGTGCAATAAGGCAAGGTAAGATTGACCATATGAAGTGTTGCCAAGGATGTCAACTGGAACTCTTACACACTGGTGGTGAAAATGTAAAATGATAAAACTGCTTGGGACAACACTTTGGAAGTTTCTGAAAAAGGTAAACATATACTTATGTTTTGACACAGCCACTACACTCCTAAGTATTTACCCAGGAGAAGTAAAAGCATATATATACACATACATGGAAATAAGTATACATGAATACTCACAGCAGCATTTTATAATAGCTGAAAACTGGGAACATTCCAAATACTCATCAAAAGGTGAACGGATAAACAAATTGAAGTATAACCATGCAATGGAATACCACTCAGCAATAAAAAGGAATAAACTATTAATACATGTAATGTGGCTAAATAAAAAATATATATCTAAATGTATATATTATATAAAAATATACAAATGTCATATATAAACGTACATATTACACTTGTATAAAATATGTATTACATATATTTTTACATGTATATTTTATATATTACATAGATAGTACATATAATTATACATATTACATATACTAACATAAATATGCATATATATAGGTATATGCTGTATGATTCTATTTATAGAAACTGCAGAAAATGTAAACTTGTCCATGGCAGAGAAAATATCAGTGACTTCCTGGGGCTAGATCTTCCTGGGGATAGATCAAAAGGAGCATCAAGAACATTTAGGGGGACTGGATATATTTACTACCTTGAATTGCATAATAGTTTCATGTGTGTTATACACGTGAAGACTCACCAACTTCCTCAACCTGATGGAAGGTAATCTACAAAAACCCTTCAGCTAACATCATGTTTGAGGGTCAAATACTACATGTTCTTTCCTAAGCAAAGATCATGAAGAATGCAAAAATGACCACTTTTACCACTTCTATCCAATACTGTACTAGAAGTTCTAGCTATTGCAGTAAGGCAAAGGTAGGAATAAAGGGAGGAAAAAATAAAGAGAGGAAGGAAGAAGAGGTAGGGGAGAGGGATAAAGAATTTCATTAAGGAAGGCCATAAGGATCAGAAAGGAAGAAGTAAAACCTCTCTCTGTTTGCAGATACCATGACGGACTACCTAGAATATCCCCAGGAATCCATGCTACAACTACTAGAACTAAATAGTGACTTTGGCAAGATTGTAGGATATAAGGTAAGTATTTCAAAATCAATTGTATTTTTACGTACCAGGAGAAAATATCTGGAAAATGAAATTAAAAACCAATTCTATTCACAATCATATAAGGTTAAGATTGAAGACTTGCGAATAAGTTCATCAAAGGATATGTAAGATTTCTACACTGAAAACAAGGCGTTGTTGAGAGAAACCAAAGACCCAAATAAATATAAAAATACACCATGTTTGTGGACTGAAATACTTACTATTGTTACAATGTTATTTCTCCCCATATCAAACTACAGTTGCAATTATAAATCTAGCAGGCTTTTTATAGCAATTGATAAGTCAACTCTAAAAGATATATGGAAATACAGAAGGTCTAGAATTTCTAAAACAGCCTTGAAAAAAACCACAATATTGGAAGACTTACACTATCTGATTTCAAGACTAACTATAAATCTACAAAAATTAAAACAGTGTAGTGCTACTTGCATAAGGAATGGCAAATAGATCCATGGGATGGAGTACAGCTTTAAGAAATAAAATGTGCACTTCTATCAGTCACTTGATTTTCAAAGAGGGAATCAATAAAATCCAGTGGGGAAAGGAAAGTCTTTTCATCAAATAGTCCTGGAATAACTGCATGTCCATGTGAAAAAAAATGAACCTCAACTCCTGTATCATACCATAACCAAATGTTATTTTGAGATGGATCATAATCCCAAACATAAAAGCTAAAACCACAAAGTTTTTATAGACAAACAAAAGAACATCTTTGTGACTTGGTAGTAGTCAAAAATTACTTAGGTCACACAAAGCAATAAGCACAATGAAAAAAGTGATCAAGTGGACTTCAAATTTAAAGACTTCTGCTCATTAAAGACACCCCTAAGAAAATAAATTAGCAAGATGCAGACGGGGAGAAAATACACATAGAACATCTGTCTATCAAAGAATTGATACCCACGTATGTAAGAACTCAAAAACTTAATTAAAAAAAGACAGCCTAGAAAAAAAAAAGGGCAAAATATTTAAACGGATACTGCACAAAGAGTATATATCAATGGCCACCAAGCAAATGCAAAAGTGCTCAATATTCATGGTCAAGAGGAATATGCAAATAACATCAAGAGATACCACATCCCCATTGAAATGCCTAAAATCTATCTTGATAGCTGAGTGTGTGGTGCTACCAGTTGCCAAGTTGTAGGACTTCGCCAGCAGTGTTACACGATTCCAGTTATATTAGTACAGGAACTAGATGTTTGGATCTCATCAAACTAATAGGATAAAAGGCAAGGGCCTTGAACATATTGACAAGAAAGTGACATGTGATCATAAGTTTTAGACTAAAGAAAAGTTCAGGAAGGAGCTGGGAAATTGGGGGTGGGGGAAATGTGGGTTCAGGGAATATTGATACTGAACTATCAAATTTATGAATGTGAATATATGAAAATGTTCACTTTGTTTTCGTTAGTCTATTTTTTTTCCCCAGAGAGCATGCAACTGCTACTCCATGTGATCAGAGTCAAGAGGAGAGTTAGAGGAAACAAGTTAAATACCTTCAATGCTGTATATTTGTACTTTATCCTCAGGCACAATCACTGCTTCCCACTGATGATCCTTAAATTTAAAAACAGGTTTGACCATAAATAATTTACTCCTGCTTTAAATCTTCTTTAAACACCAGTTTAAAAACTTAAAAGTTATACAAACAATAATTATTTTTTATTAAGTATCACTAAGTAACACATTTCTTGCTCCATCAATTGATCGTGTCATACATTACATGTGTCACATTTAATCTATTTGTTCACTTCTATGAAGGAAATACTGGGATGATTTCATAGTATAATGGTATAATTTCTTGTTTTTGACCAAAAAAGGAATTACTACCATTAATATTTATTAGAGGCTATCCTTTTTAAAAATGTTACCAAATCCTGTCATTTATGCTTTTGAAATAGTGTGAAATCCTATGCATTCCTCAATTCCCACTCACAAGACTGTCCTTAGATTCAAACACTGAATGCATATGAATAATCACCATTATTTTCCCCTTCCCCCTTCCACGTGCTTTCATTGAAAATTTGTATAACTCAATAATACTGAATTCACAAAAAAAGCTACAGGAAAAATTAGATACCATTCCTAAAAGATGAGATCCTAAAACCTTCCACTAATCTTGTGAGGAAAATAGACCCCTTTCTTTTGTTATTTAAGGACAATTCATTTTACAGAAATTCACCTGAATCCTCAATCTCTTCACTAACTCCCTCCACTTCTTTGCCTTAATTGAAACCAGTCCATATGCTGAGGGCACCACCACCATTATGGCATCTCCAGTTAAGGTGCTAATTCTCCCATACCTCAAAGCCTCAGGGTCAGGAGGAAAGTGCTGCTATCCTCTTCTCTGCCCCAAAGCTTTGAGCAGCTTCTTATTTTCTATGTGTAAAAACACTTGCTCCTTTGAGGCACATGTCAGATGGTTGTTAAATTCAAAGTGATGCTTCCTGGTTTATTGCCTTCCTTTTTAAGAAATTTTATATTACGGAAATTTTCGTAATTTTTATTTATTTTTATTTTTTAACTTAAATTCAATTAGCATATAGTGTATTATTAGTTTCAGAGGTAGAGTTCAGTGATTCATCAGTCTTATATAACACCCAGTGCTCGTTATATCACGTGCCCTCCTTAATGCCCATCACCCAGTTACCCCATCCCGCCACCCGCCTCCCCTCTAGCTACCCTCAGTTTGTTTCCTATGATTAAAAGTCTCTTATGGTTTTTCTCCCTAATTTCATTTTGATGGACATCTGGGCTCTTTCCATACTTTGGCTATTGTGGACATTGCTGCTATGAATATTGGGGTGCAGGTACACCTCAGAATCACCACCTTTGTATCATTGGGGTAAGTACCAGGAGTGCAATTGCTGGGTCATAGGGTAGCTCTATTTTCAACTTCTTGAGGAACCTCCATACTGTTTTTCAGAGTGGCTGCAGCAGCTTGCATTCCCACCAACAGTGTAGGAGGGTTCCCCTTTCTCCGCATCCCCTTTCTCCACATTCCCCACATCTGTTGTTTCCTGACATGTTAATTGTAGCCATTCTGACTGGTGTGAGGTGGTATCTCATTGTGGTTTTGATTTGTATTTCCCTGATGCCAAGTGATGTGGAGCATTTTTTTAAGTGTCTGTTGGCCATTTGGATGTCTTCTTTGCACAAATGTCTGTTCATGTCTTCTGTCCATTTCTTTATTGGATGGGTTGTTCTTTGGGTGTTGAGTTGGTAAGTTCTTTATAGATTTTGGATACTAGCCCTTTATCTGATGTGTCATTTGCAAATATCTTCTCCCATTCTGTCGGTTGACTTTTGGTTTTGTTGACTGTTTCCTTTGCTGGGCAAAAGCTTTTTATCTTGATGAAGTCCCAATAGTTCATTTTTGCCCTTGCTTCCCTTGCCTTTGGCAATGTTTCTAGGAAGAAGTTGCTGTGGCTGTGGTCGAAGAGGTTGCTGCCTGTGTTCTCCTCTAGGATTTTGATGGATTCCTGTCTCACATTTAGGTCTTTCATCCATTTTGAGTCTATTTTTGTGTGTGGTATAAGGAAATGGTCCAATTTCATTCTTCTGCACGTGGCTGTCCAATTCTCCCAACACCATTTGTTGAAGAGACTGTCTTTTTTCCATTAGACATTCTTTCCTGCTTTGTCAAAGATTAGTTGACCATAGAGTTGAGGGTCCATTTCTGGGCTCTCTATTCTGTTCCATTGATCTATGTGTCTGTTTTTGGGCCAGTACCATACTGTCTTGATGATGACAGCTTTGTAATAGAGCTGGAAGTCCGGAATTGTGATGCCACCAGCTTTGCTTTTCTTTTTCAACATTCCCCTGGCTATTCGGGGTCTTTTCTGGTTCCATACAAATTTTAGGATTATTTGTTCCATTTCTTTGAAAAAAGTGGATGGTATTTTGATGGGGATTGCATTAAATGTATAGATTGCTCTGGGTAGCACTGACATCTTCACAATATTTGTTCTCCCAATCCATGAGCATGGAACGTTTTTCCATTTCTTTGTGTCTTCTTCAATTTCCTTCACGAGTATTTTATAGTTTTCTGAGTACATATTCTTTGCCTCTTTGGTTAGATTTATTCATAGGTATCTTATGGTTTTGGGTGCAATTGTAAATGGGATCGACTCCTGAATTTCTCTTTCTTCTGTCTTGTTGTTGGTGTATAGGAATGCCACTGATTTCTGTGCATTGATTTTATATCCTGCCACTTTACTGAATTCCTCTATGATTGCTAGCAGTTTTGGGGTGGAGTCCTTTGGGTTTTCCACATAAAGTATCATATCTGCAAAGAGTAAGAGTTTGACTTCTTCTTTGCCGATTTGGATGCCTTTTATTTCTTTTCGTTGTCTGATTGCTGTGGCTAGGACTTCTAGTACTATGTTGAATAGCAGTGGTGATAGTGGATATCCCTGCTGTGTTCCTGACCTTTGGGGGAAACCTCTCAGTTTTTCCCCATAGAGAATGATATTCACTGTGGGTTTTTCATAGATGGCTTTTATGATATTGAGGTATGTACCCTCTATCCCTACACTCTGAAGAGTTTTAATCAAGAAAGGATGCTGTACTTTGACAAATGCTTTGTCTGCATCTATTGAGAGGATCATATGGTTCTTGTTCTTTCTTTTATTAATGTATTGTATCACATTGATTGATATGATGATGTTGAACCAACCTTGCAGGCCAGGAATAAATCCCACTTGGTTGTAGTGAATAATCCTTTTAATGTACTGTTGGATCTTATTGGCTTGTATTTTGGCGAGAATTTTTGCATCCATGCTCATCAGGGATTATTGGTCTATAATTCTCCTTTTTGATGGGGTCTTTGTCTGATTTTGGGATCAAGGTAATGCTGGCCTCATAAAATGAGTTTGGAAGTTTTCCTTCCATTTCTATTTTTTGGAACAGTTTCAGAAGAATAGGTATTAATTCTTCTTGAAATGTTTGGTAGAATTCCCCCTGGGAAGCCATCTGGCCCTGGGCTCTCGTCTGTTGGGAGATTTTTGATGACTGCTTCAATTTCCTTAGTGGTTATAGGTCTGTTCAGGTTTTCTATTTCTTCCTGGTTCAGTTTTGGTAGTTGATACATTTCTAGGAATGCATCCATTTCTTCCAGATTATCTAATTTGCTGGCATAGAGTTGCTCATAATATGTTCTTATAATTGTTTGTATTTCTTTGGTGTTGGTTGTGATCTCTCCTCTTTTATTCATGATTTTATTTGGGTCACTTCTCTTTTCTTTTTGATAAGTCTGGCCAGGGGGTTATCAATCTTGTTAATTCTTTTAAAGAACCAGCTCCTAGTTTTGTTGATCTGCTCTACTGTTCTTTTGGCTTCTATTTCATTGATTTCTGCTCTGATCTTTATTATTTCTCTTCTCCTGCTGGGTTTAACCTTTATTTGCTGTTATTTCTCCAGATCCTTTAGGTGTAGGGTTAGGTTGTGTATTTGAGACCTTTCTTGTTTCTTGTATTGCTATATACTTTCCTCTCAGGACCGCCTTTGCTGCATTCCAAAGATTTTGAACAGTTGTGTTTTCATTTTCATTGGTTTCCATGAATTTTTTAATTCTTAATTTCCTGGTTGACCCACTCATTCTTTTGTAGCATGCTCTTTAGCCTCCATGTATTTGAGTTCTTTCTGACTTTCCTCTTGTGGTTAAACATTGTGGTCTGAAAATAGGCAGGGAATGATCCCAATCTTTTGGTACCAGATGAGACCTGATTTGTGACCCAGGATGTGATCTATTCTGGAGAATGTTCCACGGACACTAGAGAAGAATGTGTATTCTGTTGCTTTGGGATGGAATGTTCTGAATATGTCTGTGAAGTCTATTTGG
Source organism: Neomonachus schauinslandi (assembly GCF_002201575.2). Classification (NCBI taxonomy): domain Eukaryota; kingdom Metazoa; phylum Chordata; class Mammalia; order Carnivora; family Phocidae; genus Neomonachus; species Neomonachus schauinslandi. The sequence continues at coordinate 134,987,627 of NC_058412.1, forward strand.
TCCAGTGTGTCATTTATTTATTTTTTAAATTTTATTTTATTATGTTAATCACCATACATCATTAGTTTTTGATGTAGCGTTCCATGATTCATTGTTTGCGTATAACACCCAGTGCTCCATTCAATACGTGCCCTCTTTAATACCCATCACCAGGCTAATCCATCCCAGCAAACCCCTCCCCTCTAGAACCCTCAGTTTGTTTCTCAGAGTCCATAGTCTCTCATGGTTCGTCTCCCCCTCCGATGACCCCCTTCATTTTTCCCTTCCTTTTTTTTTTTTTTGAACATATATTTTTTTCAGAGGTACATGTCTGTGATTGATCAGCCAATGTTTATAGCAGCAATGTCCACAATAGCCAGTGTGTCATTTAAAGTCTTTATTTCCTTGTTGATCTTTTGCTTGATGATCTGTCCATTTCAGTGAGGGGGGTGTTGTTGTCGATGTGTTTCTTTGATTTTGTTATTAATTGGCTTATATAATTGGCTGCTCCCATGTTAGGGGCATAGATATTTACAACTCTTAGATCTTCTTGTTGGATAGACATTTTAAGTAGGATAAAGAGTCCCTTCCTCATCTCTTACTATAGTCTTTGGTTTAAAATCGAATTTGTCTGATATAAGGATTGCTACCCCAGCTTTCTTTTGGTGTCCATTAGCATGGTAAATGGTTTTCCACCCCCTCACTTTCAATCTGGGGGTGTCTTTGGGTCTAAAATGAGTCTCTTGCAGACAGCATATTGATGGGTCTTGTATCTTTATCCAATCTGATAGTCTGTGTCTTTTGATTGGGGCATTTAGCCCATTAACATTCAGGGTGACTAGTGAAAGATAAGAATTTAGTGCCATTGTATTGCCTGTAAGGTGACTGTTACCGTATATTGTCTGTGTTCCTTTCTGGTCTATGTTCCTTTTAGGCTCGCTCTTTGCTTTGAGGACCCCTTTCAAGATTTCTTGTAGGGCTCGTTTCGTGTTTGCAAATTCCTTTAGTTATTGTATGTCCTGGAAGCTTTTTATCTCCTCTTCTATTTTCAATGAAAGCCTAGGTGGATATAGTATTCTTGGCTGCATATTTTTCTCATTTAGTGCTCTAATATATCACGCCAGTCCTTTCTGGCCTGCCAGGTCTCTGTGGATAGGTCTGTTGCCAATCTAATGTTTCTACCATTGTAGGTTACAGACCTCTTGTCCCGAGCTACTTTCAGGATTTTCTCTTTATCTCTGAGACTTGTAAATTCTTCTATTAGATTTCGGGGTGTTGACCTATTTTTATTGATTTTGAACGGGGTTCTCTGTGCCCCCTGGATTTTGATGCCTGTTTCCTTCCCCAAATTAGGGAAGTTCTCTGCTATAATTTGCTCCAATATACCTTTTGCCCCTCTCTCTCTTTCTTCTTCTTCTGAGATCCCAATTATTCTAATATTGTTTTGTCTTACGGTATCACTTATCTGTCGAATTCTGCCCTCATCATCCAGTAGTTGTTTATCTCTCTTTTTCTCAGCTTCTTTATTCTCCATCATTTGGTCTTCTATTATCACTAATTCTCTCTTCTGCCTCATTTATCCTAGCAGTTAGAGCCTCCATTTTTTATTGCACCTCATTAATAGCCTTTTTGATTTGGACTTGGTTAGATTTTAGTTCTTTTATTTCTCCAGAAAGGGTTTCTCTAGGATCTTCCATGCTTTTTTCAAGCCCAGCTAGTATCTTTATACTCGTCATTCTGAACTCTACTTCCGACATCTTACTAATGTCCGTACTGATTAGATCCCAGGCAGTCGGTACTGCCTCTTGTTCTTTTTTTTGAGGTGAGTTTTTCTGTCTTGTCATTTTGTCCAGAGGAGAACAGATGAATGAGAGAACAAAATGCTAACAGTGTAACAATGACCCCAGAAAAATATACACTAAAGAAATCAGAAGAGACCTGAAACTGAGGGAAAAGAAAGGGAAAGAAAGAAAAAAGAAAAGAAAAAGAAAAAAAAAAGAATATGATCAAATATAATCAGACTGGTTAATAGATCAGTGCCACACACTAGATTATGGGCATATTTTGGTCTGTTAGAAGAAACTGCCTCCCAAAATTTTAAAGAATGAAAACATATATATGTACAAAAATAAGGGCAAATATGATGAAAGGATGGAATATGACTGTAGAGATGAAAATTAGAAAAGATTTTATAAAAGAAATTGGCAAGTTGGTTGAAGAAAGAAAGAAGAGAAATTTAAAAAAAAAGGAGAGAATGAGATCAGGCAGGAGACTAGAACAAAGCCATACACTAGAGATTTAGGGTATATTTTGGTCTGTTAGAAGAAACTGTAACCCAAAATTTTAAAGAGAGAAAAACCTATATACCAAAAATAAGGTTAACTACAATGAAGGGATAGAATATGACTCTAAAAATGAAAAATAAAAAAGATTTTTTAAAAAAGGGATTGATAAGATGCTGGTTGAAAATGGGAAAAAGAAAACTTCAAAAAAAAAAGAAAAAAAAATTTTTTAAATTAACTTTGAAAGACTAAAGAATCAGGGGGGAAAAAGCCATGAATTCTATGTGTGTATTCCCATAGTGCTGGTGTTCTGCCGGTCTCATTGATCAGTAAACTTGGTCTTGGCTAGCTGTTCTTGCTGATCTTCTGGGGGAAGGGCCTGTTGCCGTGGTTCCCAAATGTCTTTGCTGGAGGCGGACTTGCCCTGCCCTTGCCGGGTCTGGGCTAAGTAATCTGCTCGGGTTTGCTCTCGGGAGCTTTTGTTCCCTGCGAGCTTTCCATACAGATTTGGAGAACGAGAGTGAAAATGGTGGCCTCCCAATCTCCACCCCAGGAGCCAAGAACTTGGGGCCCCACTCCTCAGTGAGCCCCCAGAGAAAAGCAGTCAATCACTCCCGTCTCCCCGGTCTCCGGCCGCACTCCGTGCTCACCCGGCCTGTGACCAAGCGTTTCTATCTCTGGCACCCAACTCGGTGTGGATCCCTGCAGCAGATCCCTGCAGTGTGCTCCTGTGCCACTTCTCCCGGGGGAGGAAGGGGAGTCTCTGTGGATCTGCCACTTGTTGGGTCCCTGCTGGAGGAGCAGTGGCCCGACTGTGCCGCGGATCAGTTTATGGCAACCCCAAGCTGAGAGCCCACGCCTCGGCTCCGTCTCTGCAGCTGGCTTCCCTGTTCCAATACCTGGGAGCTCTGCCACACTCAGGCACCCCTGGTCTTTCTGTGACCCCGAGGATCCTGAGACTACATTGTCCCAGCGAGGGTTCCACCCCCCGTTTAGCCACTGGAGCGACCTCCCTCAGCGAAGCAGACTTCTAAAAGTTGCGATTTTGTGCTCTGCGGCTCTATCACTTGCCGGTAGTGGCTGACAGAGGCCCCCTCCCCCGCCATCTATCTTCCCGAATATCGCCTCAGATTCACTTCTCCGCACGTCCTACCTTCCAGAAAGTGGTCGCTTTTCTGTTCAGAGAGTTGCTGTTATTCTTTTCTTCGATCTCCTGTTGAGTTCGTAGGTGTTCAGAATCGTTTAATCCCTATCTAGCTGAATTCCTGGGACCAGACGAAATTTAGATCTCTTACTCCTCCGCCATCTTGCTCCTCCTCCTCAAAATCTTTTTATCTTGAAACCCCAATAGTTCATTTTTCCCTGTTTCCCTTGCCTTTGGAGACTGGTCTAGCAAGACGTTGCTGTGACTGAGGTCAAAGATGCCTGTGTTCTCCTCTAGGATTTTGATGGATTCCTGTCTCACATTTAGGTCTTTCATCCATTTTGAGTCTATTTTTGTGTGTGGTATAAGGAAATGGTCCAGTTTCATTCTTCTGCACGTGGCTGTCCAATTCTCCCAATACCATTTGTTGAAGAGACTGTCTTTTTTCCACTGGATATTATTTCCTGCTTTGTCAAAGATTAGTTGACCATAGAGTTGAGGGTCCATTTCTGGGCTCTCTATTCTGTTCCATTGATCTATGTGTCTGTTTTTGGGCCAGTACCATACTGTCTTGATGATGACAGCTTTGTAATAGAGCTGGAAGTCCGGAATTGTGATGCCACCAGCTTTGCTTTTCTTTTTCAACATTCCCCTGGCTATTTGGGGTCTTTTCTGGTACCATACAAATTTTAGGATTATTTTTTCCAGCTCTGTGAAAAGTGTTGATGGTATTTTCATAGGGATTGCATTGAATGTATAGACTGCTCTGGGTAGCAAAGACATTTTCACAATATTTGTTCTTCCAATCCATGAGTATGGAATGTTTTTTTAATTTATTTTTTTTTAATAAAGATTTATTTATTTGACAGAGACAGAGATAGCGAGAGCAGGAACACAAGCAGCGGGAGTGGGAGAGGGAGAGTAGGCTTCCCGCCGAGGAGGGAGCCCGACGTGGGACTCGATCCCAGGACCCTGGGATCATGACCTGAGCCGAAGGCAGCCACTTAACGACTGAGCCACCCAGGTGCCCTGGATTGTTTTTCCATTTCTTTGTGTCTTCCTCAATTTCTTTTGTGAGTGTTCTATAATTTTCAGAGTACAGATCCTTGACCTCTTTGGTTAGGTTTATTCCTAGGTATCTTACCGTTTTGCGTGCATTTGTAAATGGGACTGATTCCTTAATTTCTTTCTTCTGAGTGTATAAAAATGCAATTGATACCTGTGCATTCATTTTATATCCTGCCACTTTGCTGAATTCCTATATGAGTTCTAGCAATTCTGGGGTGGAGTCTTTTGGGTTTTCCACATAGAGTATCATGTCATCTGCGAAGAGTGAAAGTTTGACTTCTCTGCCGATTTGGATGCGTTTTATTTCTTTTTGTTGTCTGATTGCTGAGTCAAGGACTTCTAGTACTATGTTGAACAACAGTGGTGAGAGTGACATCCCTGTCCTGTTCCTGACCTTAGGGGAAAAGCTCTGATTGTCCCCATTGAAGATGATATTCACAGTGGGCTTTTTGTAAATGGCTTTTATGATATTGAGGTATGTTCCCTTTATACCTACACTGTGAAGCATTTTAATCAAGAAAGGATGCTGCATTTTGTCAAATCTTTTTTTTGCATCTATTGCAAAGATTATATGTTTGGGAGGCAACTTTAAACATTAGATTGAGTTACCAGAGAATATCTCTATAAAGAAGCAATATTTATGGTGAAATCTAAATGGGAAGAAACTGAGATGCAAAGATCTGGAAGTTTCTGGGCAGAAGAACCAGCAAGTAGAAAGATCTGAAATGCACAGGATCTTTGTTAAAGACACAGAAAAAAAATGAATGTGGCTGGAACATAGTAAACATAGAGAATGGTCTGAGATGTTAGAGAAATAGCTAGGGGCCAGATCATTAAGACCTTCATACACAATGAGACAAAAGAAGGATTTTAAGCAGCCACTCCATGGAGAATGGCTTTTAGGAAATTCAGAAAGAATACAGGCAACATTCTACTGCTGCAGAAATCCAGGAAAGAGAGGATTCTAAATACATATTTTGGAGCAATCTCCCTGCATTTCTACGTTAGTTTCTGGCATATGGCAGGCATTTAACATTTATAAATGCATTTTAGTCTATCCCTACCATATATCATATTATAATTGCTTATTTTCTTGTTGGAATTATCCATTAGCCCAAACTGAGTGAAGGCAGGGACTACGTTGATCCTATTCTATCCTCTTCTTCCAAAATTAAAGTTAATTTCTAAAGAAAGCCCAGTTAAAAAATAGTCCTACAAACCCTGCTGGAATAAATACACCATTAAAAACTGTCAGTAACCCTGAGGAGTAGTGCTAATATTTGGAACTCAATTTTAATTAAGCATTCTATGAAGGTGCTCTTAAATAAAAATAATGGTATGTGGAAATCCTCGGGGGCATTTGTTTAATGTCTATCTGTAGTTTACCTGGAACAAAACGCAGGATTTTACAAGAGACAGACTAAAAAGACTAGATCCTCATTAAAATATCAGCAACTACAATTAGATTAGTAAATGCAGATCAACTCTTAGTTGGATTTTTACAAAGTGACTATACAGTCCAGACTCGAAGTATGCCCATGGACTAAATACTAAGTGGTAGCTATTTGGAAACAATGGCTCAAGAATTCTCTTCAGGTTAAAAAGAAGTCAGTAGAAAACATACCATCTGGTTAGAAGGTTTAAATATAGTTACAATATAGCACATAAAGAACTAAATCATTTCCAAATACTACCATAAGAATCAATACCTATTTTTATTTTTTATTTTTATTTATTTTTTTACCTTGCAGAAATTTAATTCCACCATGAAGCTTGATCAATACCTATTTTTAAATAGATTTTATGAATGGTTAAGACCACTCGTCAGTATTTGTTAAAATATTTTTAAATGAGTGCCTTCACATTTGAATAACTGGTATCTTTTCTAGATTCCAGTCCATATGTTCATATGAATGTTAAATGTTATGTCATTAACATGTAATTTATTTCTGAAAAATCTTAGGTTAAAAAAACTAGTATTAAAATCTAGTATTAATTTTTCTGTTGCAATAAAACATCAGAAATAATCTTCATTTGTAATTAACTGAATGGGTTACCATGCTAATCAAAACCATAGGGTTAATATTGAATTCTATTAAAAGAGCTGGAAAAATAAACATACAAAAATCCACATTCTTAAATTAAAACATTTTATATAAACACATATACAAACATAAAATGTTAGCTAGAATAAAGCTTACATCATTATCTCCAGCAATGTAGAATGATAGAGTCTGGCTCCCAAGATTAAAATCTATCCAAAATTCCTCAAGTTTTTCATCTGAAGGTATCTGCAACTAATAAAACAAACATAAAAAACTTTTATATACTATGATTTTAAAAGTGACAATAGAAAAGCATGACTATGTTATACTCATGGTTGAATTTCTGGGTTTTTTTTTTTTTTTAAGATTTTATTTATTTGACAGAGAGAGACACAGCGAGAGAGGGAACACAAGCGGGGGGAGAGGGAGAAGCAGGCTTTCTGCTGAGCAGAGAGCCCGACGCGGGGCTCGATCCCAGGACTCTGGGATCATGACCTGAGCCGAAGGCAGACGCTTAATGACTGAGCCACCCAGGCACCCGTTTTTGTTTTTTTTAAAGAAAAGAGGACAAGTAGAGCATTTAAACCAATTTAGAAACAATCAAAAGAAATGCTGCTTTAATACCTTACACAGAAATTAGCTAGCTCCAAGAAATCACAAATATTCCAAGTACAAATAAAGGTTGAAAATATTAGTTTGAATATATTAATGAATGGTAAATCAATGGGCTTCACTTAAAGGAAAAAAAAGAAAATCTGAAGTGCAGGCTTTATATTTCAGTTACCCCTGGCTACAAAAATGTCACTTCATAAAATGGCTCTTATTCACAAATACTAGACCAGCTATATTTGTGATCAAGTTATGACTATTTTTAACATTTTTGTCAACTTGTAACCTGTAATTTACTAGACCATATATCAAAGTTCATCCAATAACTAAAACGTTATAGTTAAAACTTACCTCATATTTATCAAGAAATGCTGATATACAAGGAAATGTAAAGACCCTGAAATAAAAAGTAGTTTGCATTAAAAAATATTAATAAGCCTTCACACCGTAATCTTGACTAGCCACAGAAATCATGTTTAGGATCAAAAATCAGGCTGTGGTCCTAATGATTTAAATAAAGTCATATCTCTTTCTAAACTAAAATAAGAGTTTCATGGAAATTTGTTTCTATAGAAAATGTATATTATTTTGAGGATACTACTCAACCTCCCATTCTGACTACAGTGACTATACCAATTTACCTTTTATGCTATTGACTAGGAGTAGAAATTCCTAATTTTAGCTTATACTATTAAGATAGTGGAAGCTCCCATAGGATTTACATGGGAAAAGAAGAGTAGGAATGAATAATACAGCTAATAAAAATGACTGAATTTGCCGAATGATTTCTTGGTCAGCTATTTTTTATTATAAGCTCTTAATATATAATCACCTCATTTAATTTCTACAACAAACATATGAGGTAGATATTATTAATATTCTTACTTTACAGCTAAGGAAACTGAAGCAAGTAAGTTTAATAATTTGCCCAACATTAGAATAGCAAGAGGGGAACCTATGATTCAAATCTAAATAACATGAGTCCCTGCACTCAACCCTCATCCTGTCTTTGTTTCCTTAGTAAGTAAAGTAAATGTGAACTCATTCATCCAATAAAGATGTCCTGAGCATCTATAATATGGTGCCAGGCAATGAACTGCAAATACTGCTCTGCTACTATCAAAAGTGATAATTACCTTTCATTCATGCCCATTCCTGAGATTAAATAACCTCAGAAAGAGGTTAGCATTACAGTGCATTAATTATAAAAAAAAAAAAGATAGTTTGCTATATATTTTTATTCCAGTATGTGGATGAAGGAGGTAGCTCAAATAATATTTATACGAGATTTTTATTATTCCTTAAAATTCTGCTAAAAAGTACAAAGTAAAATAAGACAAGTGGGAGATTATTTCAGTCTACCAGTGTAGTAAGTTATTACATGGTGTTACAATAAGATATTGTTTTAAATATCCCTGTGCATTTTACATCCCAAAAGACAAAATAAATTTTAAAGATTCAACACTGTGTTCTCCCTGTTGAGCTAGTTCTTTATGAGTAAATGGTTGACTACTGTATTAAGTTTACCTTCTCTTGTCTCCAAGCATGCCATTTACAAGGTTGAGAAATACTCTGCAATCCTAATTTTAAAAAAAGAGACTTTTAAAAAGCATAGTAATAAAAAAACCTCTTGTTATTTTGTTATTTTTATACTACTTACTGTTTCAAATTCAGAGTCTTTAATTCCTTTAAATGCATTAGCGATAAAATCCATTGAAAACCACTGACATGCCAATTCTTGTCTTTGTTTTTCTGTAGTCATTCTACATAGTGCTTCTACGATACCTACTTGTAAGTCATAATCTTAAAAAAAAATTGTTAATGTATTATTGGAAATTATGAAAAATAAGTTTATAAAAGTCATTGTTTATAAGGAATTAGAACAAGCAAGAGAAAGAAGAAAATATTAGTGTCATTCACTCATCTTTTGCCATTTTGTTCATATGGATTAGAAAGATCTCATCAGCTCAGAAATGAATACAGCCCAAATAACAAATTTACTAATAGAAGAAAGGAGTAAAACTTTTTTTTTTTTTTAAAGGGTATTTGAAAGAAACTCCTAAATAATTCAAAGACTCTGCCATTCCATTATTAGAGTTGTGAATTGCAAAATAACTCACAGGATAGTCCATAAATCACAGAAACTTTTACTTTTATATGATGGTTATAGTTATTCCAAAGTATTTTAACCAGTGGTTTGTTCTAGATGTAAATCACTACATCAAAATTTTCTCATATGAAACTTAGAAAAGATTGAGTTCTTTTAATAAACACATTGTTTAAAAACAAATCTGTAAGTCCCCAAAATATTAAACCTCCAAATTCATGAAACACCATTTGAGGACGGAAAGTAATTCAAATGTTAGAAAATTAAGTTATTATTCATAAATCTATGATTAGGCACAATTTATATTTGAAGACTCCTACTGTCATGTTTAATTATTATTTTAGTCTCACAGATATAGATCATGTAATCACCTATTAGTAATTAAAAATTGCTTGATTGTACATAATTTATAATTTCCTCACATAATCTCACTACATTACAATGTTAATATTATTTTTACTAAAGAGATAGTATTTTCTATTAGTAAATTTGGAATAATTTCAAATATGAACATTTTGAGAAAGCATACTTACCTCCAGCATCTAAAATCCTTTCTCCCATACTACTCCTGTAAATCAAAATAACAGATTACATACCAAACTAGTACCAATTAAATAAAAACCCCACATATTTGGGGGGAAAAAACTTCACTAAAATTTACAATTGGCTAGTATCACAGACTTTTGCAGAAAATATAGCCATAAATTATATTAGAAATCTACAACAGTTTATCAGTTTTAATTATTAATGCAACTCATGGTTGTCTTACAGCCTTATAAAATATCCTTTAAATTCTTGACCAGAACCACTAATTAAAGCAATATAGTACAAATTATTACATGAGAATTAACATTTCTTGGTTAGAGAGTATTTTCCTGGCATCTTGAGGCATTTTGTCAAGCATAGCATTCATTTTTTTTAGAGTCTAGAAAAGAAAAAAAGATAATCCATTAACTTTATATACTCAGTGAAACATTAAGTATTTAGAGAACTATTCTAGGTATACAAACTTAGAAGCCTATTTTTTTTTCTTAAGCACAGCATTTTATGCAGGGAATTAAAAAGGGTGTAGGAAAGAATATAAAGTATAATATAGTGAATACAAAAAAACATGAAACAAAGGATATCAAGAATTAAATATAACATGATTCCAGTTATACTCTTTGCAATAAAACATATGATTACTCTATTATAATAACTAAAACAAAAATTATTACCTGATTAATATATATTCTTATGGTTATATATATGTACACACATACATATACTAATACAAGTTATTTTTAGCATTTAAATATTGAGAACTCCTAATATCTGGATGCTATAATTTATTTTCATATGAACTATATGCATACATAAACACAAATAGCTATGAATTTTAAATAAATATTTGGGCAACATATTTATTTATCACATCAGGCAATGAATTAAGACAACAGAAATACACTACATAATTAATTTAGTACCAAGAAAATGTAATTATTCATTTTGATGAACTGCTACTAAATTTGCTTCACTCTCTCATTTTTAGGTTTAAAAGAAAATCTAACAAATGACTTTACCTCCTGCTGAATACAAATATTCACTCTTGCGTCAATAACCAGGACACAGATTCGAGGCACGAAACTTTCCACTACTTGCCTTTTACCTGAAAGTGTTAAATCATTAATAAATGCGTATTTTAAATTCTTTTAAATGGCAATCTTATATGAGTTAATGAAAGAATGTACTAGTTCAGAAAAGGCCCACTGACTGGTCTTGGGCAGCAGGAAACATGAAATCCAATCCTAGTTCTCCCACTAACTAGCTATGTGGCTTTGAAAAAATACCTTTCAACAGATTTGACTCATCTTAACTCTGGCAAAGGCATAACTTCAGATTCAGCTTCTCCTTTAAGTCCTAAGGTAGGACTTTTTCAGATGAAATAAACATAGTTCAAAAGTGGAAATTTCTATCGTTAAGTTCTTATGAAAACCGGCCTCATTAATTTAGTCATATATCGAAAGTTCCATAACGGCCATAAACACTCCTCGATATAAAGATCTAAATATCTTGAGCTTTTTTCTAAAGTTAACCCTATTCTCAAAAGACAAGGTTTTATCAATACTAAATATATTTAGAGGAATTTGCCACATGCTATTTCATAATGCAAATTTAAAAAATAATTTTAAATAACGGCAATACTACAACAGAAAATATACAACTTTCCAAAGTGACTACACTGAAGGTAAAAAAAAAAAAAGAATAAAATTACTCAATTAGGTAGAAAGATATAGTTATTTACTTAAAAAAAAACACTTGGATTACTTTATATTCACTGGTGCTTTAGGATTGTTTTCTTCCCTAAAAACTTCAGAATTTAAGCTAGATTATATGTCAACTATAAAGCAATCAATGAAAAGGTAGCATTAACTACTATTGAAGTAAATAGCAATTGAGCTTTTAAAACTTTTTGCCTTTGAAGGCAAACTGTTCCTTTATTTATAAACAATTCACCAGCCTCAGTGACCAATCTCAGGTAATTCTTCTTCAACCAACAGAAATAAAATAATTTGTTGGACTACTTGCTTGGCACAAAACAATGACCATTCATAAGTGAGGATAGTTGTTATGTGTTCTACATATTGAAAATTCTGTCTCATTAGATCAAGAGTTGGCAAATTATGGCCCACAAACCAAATCCACACCATTGCCCATTCTGTATGGCTCTATTATTCATCAGGAGGTACTCTACGGAAATATCTGAATGACTGAACCAGCAGTATCAGAGTGATTTTCATTCTACTCTCATGAACTTAACCAATATCAGATACCACTGAATGGCTTCAGTAATTAGCATGGGCTACAGAGTTGATGTTTCTTAATGAATTCAACCCAAAATTACAAGGCAAAAATCATTCTTATATGAGAAACTTCACTGAAGTCATTTCAATGAAAGTAAGGTTATCTGAATCACAAGTAATGCTAAACTGTTTTATACATTTCCCAGGCTGTCAAAAATTAAAACAAGGAGTGACATCTCCATTCCCACCCAAATTTATAGGAGTATGTTTTTCTAAGCTCCAATTACAGGTCCAGCAGCATTTCTGGACACTGATGAACAAAGGAAATTTCTGTATTTCAAAATCCATTTAAATGTTCAGCTGAGGGCTTCCACCTAGCCTTCAGTTGAAAGTGATTCATCTGCAATGCAATGACATTCCAAAAGGCAATATTAAGAAGCTAATATAATTCCATAAATGCTTTCCAAGTGATGAACATGCTCAATTAAAAATCATGCTCATGAATTGATATCAGTATTTGGCATTATCTGCATGAAAAGACATTTTCTAATGCAATTTACATAAAATCTCATTACAGATAAGCATAAAAAATGAACATTTGCAATCAATTCTGATAAGAGCAAACTAACTCTGAGCCTTAATTAAATGAAATGTCTTCCCCTCAAAAGAGTGCTTTCTCATTAGTTGACCTATATTACAAAAACACTGTATTCAATTATTGTAGTATCTTGAATTGTATCAATATCTGTGGAAATCTGTTTTCTTTCTTGTTATATAAGTACCTATATAATAATCCTTGATTTCTTTTGCTTGGTCCTAATATAAAGCTTAAAATGTTTACTATTTGGTCCTTTACAGAAAAAGGTTGTTGATCCCTAAATTAAATAGTTAGATTCCTAATATTAGGACAATACTCTGAGGATTGCAAAGTCATACTAAAACCCTAACAGCAAATTATTGTTTTAAAAGAAATAAAATATTTATTATACCTTCATCATTGATGTCATATATGACCTGAAAAAAAGTGAATATTTAATTTGTAATTTATTATTTTGTATTATAAACCATTATGTTGTATTGATACAGTAGTAAATATTAAAATAGTATTAAAGTAACAGATCACATTTGAATTCACCATATAATTAACTTTTATTTATTAACTATTCAATTGTATTAATCAGGATAAGTGCTTTATACAATCTGAACAGACTAATCCAATCAAGCCACTAACCAATCTGTTAGTGACTTTTAGGCCCTGGACATATAGAACACAAGTTGTATTTTAAATAAACACATGCTTGTAAGATTGGTTAACCAATGTGATTTTTACCATCAGAAGATCAAATAAGTCTTCTATCATATTTATAACTGCCTCATCTTTTGAATTTCCTCGACTGAGAATAATCTTCTTTGATTTTTCAAACCAGGCAACCATGTAAAAAAAAGAAATGTATGTATTAGTTACTTTGAATTCAATTTTAATAATTTTAAGAATGTACTTATCTTGCATAAACAGTAAACCTAGGAATAAAGAAACATTAAAAATAAAAATTCCAGTATTATATGAAAAGTTTTATGTTTTTAAACATCTTTGTTGTTTTCATTTTTTGGTAACTCACTATATTTTAACATTCTTTAGATGGGAGTGGATGAACTAATCCTAATTCTAGGCAGAAGACCTTGATTTCCCCTTTCAAATTCCTAGTTCAGGTAGATTCATTAATAGATGAAAATAAATTATCATCATAAATTAGACTCTTTTGGCATTATCACTATTTGAAAAGTTTTGGTGTTATTTTACTTTAATTAATTCTTACAGTTGAGAATATACTACATCCTAAGTACTGTTCTTACCGCTAGGTATACAGAAATGAATAAAACAAAATAAAAATCAATATCCCACATTCTAGCATGGGAATTAGATAATAAACAATATAAAAAGCAAAACAAAGTTACAGTAAATAGATGAGAAAATAAAGTAAAGGCCTCAGGGAGTCTTGTGACCTTAAATTCACATGATCATCAAGGAGCCTGGTGCGTACGGTGTCCTTTTGATCTTTATCTTTGTAACATAGAGCTCAGGTTACAAAACTATTTATTTTACCTAAACCTTTATGTAAAGTCCCCAAATTCATATTTCAACTGTTTGAACATTTTATTAGAAAACACACCTTGAATACTATTTCCCCTCACATAAATATTACATATTCTGTACTTATCTTTTGGACCAGTCCTTGTTTTATCATATTTATAAGTCCAGCTTGCCCCAATATAGTGATATTTTTGCCACATCTTCCAAAAGAAACCAAAATGGTTGAAACTGCTTGGATATCCTTTTTATTAAGCTCCTAAAACAAAAAGTATACATTTAAACATCTGTAAATACAAAATAGCGTGGAACTGGCACTGTGCTAGGAGATTTGTAATCCTCACAAATCCTGAAAGTTAGCTCCTACCACCATCTCCATATTGCAAAGTACAGAAGTGCGCTTTAGAGAAACAAGGCCTAAAGCCACCAGCCCGTGAATGACAAATCCAGTACAAAAATGCAGATTTGTGTAAATTCAAGAAACTTTAGATGATGGTACAATGAATCAGTTACCTTCCATTCTAAACAGCTCTATACATTTAACTAATGGAAATAAAAAATGTTTACTCATTTTAATAAAAGAGTACTCAATCTTTTAGATTCATAACAAGTCTCAGATACTGGGGGAGATGGTCAATAATCACTTTTTCTCCTGCATAAAAATGCCCTACATATAATAAATCGAGTCCAGGATTTTGGATAATTTTTGTTTTATTTTTGAAAGCACCAAGCACTATCCCCATAACATAAATACGCTGATAGGTTTTTTAAAAAGTTTTTCAAACTTCAAACAGGTAAACTATTTTTCCTCAGTTTAGGCAACACTTAGTAATGGTAATGCTATGTAAACATAGCTTTTTGTATATTGTATTTAGAAAACAGTAGTCTAATATGTTATTTGGGACTCCTCAGATTTTTTTAAAAATTAGCACTTATTCATATAATTATAAGCAAGTTTGCCAAAGCCTTTTTATTCATTTCTTCCAAAGGAGTACTTCTTCCTAAAAAGAGTGCTATCCGATAATTTTAACAATCATTCAACAAAAAGGAGTATTTACCCTGCATACAAGGTCATCCAACTTGTGGAAAAACTGCTTGCTGCATTTAATCTTCACATCTTCACAAATATCAATTTGTAAAAGTGTTTTCAAAGGCTTGAAATCATTTTTCCTTAAAGCATCATCAATGCATTTTTCCAACTGCTACAGAAATACAGTAATGGCACAGAGATTGAATCAAAACCAAAATTAGTCACCGTATGCAATCCAGTAATTCAAGAATTGTCACATGAAAATTCTCAAAAGAGCTTATATCAATTCACTTATTTAAAAAAAAAAAAAGCTGTTCACTATTAAATTGGAGAAAGAGAGATAGAGATCAAGCTTCTTTCATAATAGCAAGATTCTGCATTAAAAAATATATATATACATTCTACTAATTTTCCACTTCATATCCTTTATTATAAAGTTATCATTATGTCGAGTTCAAAAAAGAAATCTATTAATGAAAGAAATAAACTTAATAGTAACTAATACTTAACACCATGGATAAAACCCTAACACATCTGAATATCAATTTCTTAATGAGGTTTAAATAGTTTTTAAAAAAATACATACAGACAAAAGCACTGATTGGAAACTATATCAATATAATTTAAGATTTACATATATAATTTATATTATACATTTATAACCTTTACAAAATCCACCATCCTTACTACTAAAGTATAACATCACTAATAAGGAATTTTTATACTATAATCTGATCACCAGATTTGGTGGTAAATTGCATACATGTTAAATAGATATATTAAAACTTCTTACCAAAATGCCCTGACATAAAAATATCCAGGCATAAATTATACATGAATGACTGCATAATTCTTTTCAATGTAAAAGGCATTTGTAAATAATCAGCATCTTTCATACTTCATAAATAACAGATTTTGAAAAGAAACCTACTGAAAAAATGAAAGAGTAACATTTTAAATTATTCCACTCCTGATCATTTCATAAAAACAAGTAAGCTTCATTTTTCCTAAAAATACAGCACTTAACACCTATAAACAAACAAAAGTGATTTTAGGAATTAAAATCCTTCCTTTTGGTCTAGGACTACATACCTGGAGATCTGGTCTTATGGGCATTTTGATTTAATTTTAAAACAGCAAGACAAAACAAACACCTGTAAAGCAAAACATATGCTTTCAGTATCTTACAATCTATTCTGTATGTTTATTGTTCAAAATCTTAATATGCATAAATAAGCATCGGTGCTTATACCAAAGGCAATAAATAATTTCAAGTTCCTCACTGTTTATGAAATTACACATATGAACCTGGTCAAGGAAGTTTCTGGAGGAAAGCCTGAAGATCATTTATTCAAGCCTTCTCTTTTTATAGATTACTTAAATAAATGTCACAAGTCTTGCCAAAGGTCACAGAACTAGTTAGTGAAAAAATACAAACCTGGACCTCTCTCATTAGGGATTTCTGCTATACTTGTTCCAACTCTGGGAACAAGAAGAAAAATAATCTTGAATTAATGTGTAAATGAAATTCAGTCTAGTAACATAATATTTAAGAAGGAGAGAATATGCAAGTGTATTGCCAAAGACTAGGCTATATGAGAATAGACCAATATGCAATGAAAAGAGGAAAAGAAAACCTAAGCACACTGACCCTTCAAAGAGGAGTGGAAACAGGAATCAACAGGGTTACACTTTAGCACCACCTACCATGTTTCTTTTTTTAAGATTTTATTTATTTATATGAGAGAGAAAAAGCAGGAGGAGAGGCAGAGGGAGAGGGACAAGCAGACTCCCCACTGAGCAGGGAGCCCAATGTGGGGCTTGATCCCAAGACCCTGAAATCAGGCCCTGAGCCAAAGGCAAACACTTAACCGACCGAGCCATCCAGGCGCCCCAACATCACCTACCATCTTGACAAAAGCATCTAACATTTTCAAATGTGATTTGGCAATTAGCTCTATAAAGGAAAAGAAAGAGCATCTTTTCTAGATATTATAACTGGAACAATTTAAAAATAATCTGTACTATGAAAAGCTTCGTAATAGAAACACCAGGAAATCAACAGAGAGGAAATTAATTAACCCAAGATGAATACAGGACTACATACTCATGAGAACAAGTGGTGTTAGTCACAGCCTACTTTCTTGCAGATGTGCTAACAGAGAAATTTAAGTGCCAATGAGGGCATACATTTCAGGTAGACAAAAGGCATGAGTAAAAAAAATCTCTTGTAGTTTCAAATTAACTCTAGGGGGGGGAAAAAAAATCGATCCCCAGAGAAACATTTGCTCCATGTGCATTAAGGAGCCAAGTCTAAAGATGTTTTTGCAGCACTGTTTTGAGTGGCAAAAATTCAAAAGTACCCAGATAGGAGTTAGGAATAGGAGGGAAGGTGAAGAATAAATAAAATGTGGTATATGATAATCAATTTTGTAAACATAACAGATGAACCAGAATTTTAGATATTTGCAGTCCATTTTAAGTTAAATTAGAAACATGCTGCCAAATGATACATACTGTGTAATGGCATTTATGTGAAAAAAAAAAAAGAAACACTGGCTTATTTATGATTATATCTTTAGGAATAAGTATATACATATTTTTGCGTGCTTGTGCGTATGTGTGTGGGTGTGTGTGTGTGTGTGTGTATTTACGTTGAGGTCGGGGGGTGGAGAGAGGCAGAGGGAGACTGTTGGGAGAGTTTGTCAGCTCACTGGGGAGGAAGAGTAGTGAGTTGCATAGGACTGTAAATTGCTATTTGACAAAACAAGCTTTATCTGTAATTTATGCTTACATGCCTTTTTAAAAGTACAATAAATTCTTGCCAAAACACAGGTAAGTGGGATGCAAAACATGGGATTGGTAAAATGTAGGTTGGGTTATTGTGATGGGATGAAAATGACCAAAGCCAGCCTCCACAGTTAAGTAGCTGGGAAATCCAACTGCTCCATCCAAACCTATTCAAGGCCTAGCTGTGATTATGCTCCATATGGTTGTGCTTGTCTGCTCTGGCCTATATACTAAAGGGGCAATCCTAGGTCCATGGCTAGCTGGGAATTCCAGTATACCAACAATGATTCCAAGATCTCTAAATAGCTGGTAGTCATTCTGTCATTTTGCCTGACTCAGAAAGCTCTGACCCAGAAAATATTGGAAACTCAGGGACCCACTCTTTGCTTCCCAAATTCCAAAGAAGGGGTTTGCCTATTTTCTACTTGGCTTCACTCTTTCCTTAATTCTCCCCAGGCCATCACAGAAAATAGAAATTTAGACTGGTTCTGTTTGAGAATGTCGTATCACACACTGTTACAAGATTTTAACATACACAGACTTGCTTCATAGATAGAAATGGGGGCGGGGGGAAGGATATGAAAAGTATTATCTCAAATACAGAGGTAAGAAGGAAGTACTGGAGGTAAACAACCAAACGGTTGATTACTGAGAAACAATGTAGGCTAGAACCTTAAGCATCCACTACTGGCACTATTGTCATAAGCCTGAAGCTCAAGAGGGTAGCTGTCTGCAGGAGGAACTATTCCTTGGGTGATATGATATAGAATATCACAAAGGAATGAAATGATAAAATGTATACAAGTAAAAGTTGAGATATGAAAGAGAGATGCAGACATTCCAATATCTACCCAATAAAAATTCCAAAAATTATAAAAAAAAAAAAAATAGTGGGGTAGCAAGAGTTGAATAACATCCAAGAACTTTCCCAAAATAAAAACAGACATCCACACATTTAAAGAGTCCACAGAATACCAAAGAAGACAAATTTACAAACACTGAGAGGTTATTTCTCAGTAATAAAAGAGAAAATCTTAACTCACAAAAGCAAAAACAAACAAAAGCATTCAAAAGAATAACATAATAGATACCCTGTTCTCACAATAAATTTAGAAATCAGCTACAAAGTTAGCTTCAAACTCTCCCTTTACTTGGAAACTAAAATATGTTCCTTTGCAGGATATAAAAAGTTGGAAAAGACTAAATATTTAAGTGAATATGTATACATACAAAACCCTGTAAGATGCAACCAAAGCAATACTTAAAGTGCAATCCATAGACTTGGATGAATCCATGAAAACATGAGGACCAGCAGAGGTAGCCAAAAGTAACAGGGTCATAGGACCTCCAGATGGTAAAGTTATTAAACAAATACTTTTAAGTAACTATAAATACTGTGTACCTAAAGATTATTCAAAAAGACTGAGAACTTTGGCAGAAAACCAGAAACTAGGGTGGGGAGTAAGGAAGGCCACAGAAAATTTGAAAAAGAATCATGTAATTCTAGAAACAAAAATAGTCAATAACAAAATAATTAAGAATAAAATGGAAAGACATATAGATGAAAATTATAGAAATAGAAGCTATATCAGAAAAAAAATCCAGAAAGAAACAAAGATTCACAAAAATATGAGGAGGGAGACTAGAAGATAGAACAACACAGAGGATGTTACGAAGCCCTGTGTATCTGGCACTGAAACCTTGGAGATAGTGAATGAGACAGAAATAATTCCTAAGAAATGATGACAAAAAATTTCCCGAAACCAATAAAAGATATCAAACTATAGATTCAAAAAGTCCCATGAACCCCAGATAGAGAAAGAAAAAGAAAACTATACTCAGGTGCACCACAGAAACTACTGAGGAAAGACAAAAACATTAAAAGCTGCCAGAGAGTAAAAAAAGATTACTTTTAAGTAGCATCAATAAGACTGATAGCTGACCAACAAAAACTATGAAAGCAGAAGACTTAGAACAGTACCTTTTTTAAAGTGCCTTAAGATTGGACTTACCCTACGTGTTAGACCAGATGTACCTGACAGACATCTACAGAACATTCCATCCAACAGCAGCAGGAAACACATTCTTCTCATGCACACATGGAAAATTCTCCAACATAAATCATATGTTAGGCCACAAGTCTTAATAAATTTAAAAAATTGAAAACATATCAAGCATCTTTTCTGACCACAAGGATATGAAACTAAAAATCAATTACAAGAAGAAAACCAAAAATTCTACAATTATGTGAAGATAAAACAATATGCTCCTGAACAACCAACAAATCAAAGGAGAAATAAAAAAAATACCTGAAGGGGGCAGAGCAAGATGGCGGAGGAGTAGGAGACCTGGATTTCGTCTGGTCTCAGGAATTCAGCTGGATAGGGATCAAACCATTCTGAACACCTACAAACCCAACAGGAGATCGAAGAAAAGAAGAGCAACAACTCTCTGAACAGAAAAGCGACCACTTTCTGGAAGGTAGGACGTGCGGAGAAGTGAATCCGAGGCGATATTCGGGAGGATGGACGGCGGGGGAGGGGCCTCCGGCGGCCGCTTCTGGCAAGTGATAGAGCCGCGGAGCACAAAATCGGAACTTTTAAAAGTCTGCTCCGCTGAGGGACGTCACTCTGGTGGCTAAGCGGGGGGTGGAACCCTCCGGGACAGTGTGGTCTCAGGACCCTCGGGCTCACAGGAAGACCGGGGGTGCCTGAGTGCGGCAGAGCTCCCAGGTAACGGAGCGGGGAAGCCGGCTGCAGAGGCGGAGCCCAGGCGCGGGCTCTCAGCTCGGGGTGGCCATAAACCCTGATCCGCGGCACAGTCGGGCCCCTGCTCCTCCAGCAGGGACCCAACAAGCGGCAGATCCGGGGAGACTCACCTTACTCCCCCGGGAGGAGCCGCGCGGGAGTGCACCGCAGGGATCTGCTGGGTTTGGAGACTCCACCCGGGGTCGGGTGCCAGAGATAGAAACGCGCGGTCACAGGCCGGGTGAGCACAGAGTGCGGCCGGAGACCGGGGAGACGGGAGTGACTGACGGCTGTTCTCTGGGGGCTCACTGAGGAGCGGGGCCCCGAGTTCTCGGCTCCTCCGGGGCAGAGATTGGGAGGCTGCCATTTACACTTGGCCTCTGAAGCTGTACCGAGAGCTTGCAGGGAACAAAAGCTCCGGAGAGCAAACCCGAGCAGATTACTTAGCCGGGAGGGGGCAAGGGTGGGGCAATCCTGCCTCTGGCAAAGACACTTGGAAACCACGGCAACAGACCCCTCCCCAGAAGATCAGCGAGAACAGCCAGCGAAGACCAAGTTTACTGATCAATGAAAATGGCAGAACTCCAGCGCTAGGGGAGTACTGCACATAGAATCCGTGGCTTTTTTACCATGATTCTTTAGTCTTTCAAAGTTAATTTTTTTTTTAAAGATTTTATTTATTTATTGGAGAGAGAGAGAGTGAGAGAGAGAAAGAGCACAAGAGGGGGGAGTGGGAGAGGGAGAAGCAGACTCCCTGCCGAGCAGGGAGCCCGATGCGGGACTGGATCCCGGGACTCCAGGATCATGACTTGAGCCGAAGGCAGTCGCTTAACCAACTGAGCCACCCAGGCGCCCACAAAGTTAATTTTTTTTAACTGTTTTTTTTTTTAATTTTTCTTTTTCCCTTTTTCAACCAACATCTTATCAATCCCTTTTTTTAAAAAAACATTTTTATTTTTCATTTTTAGAGTCATATTCTACCCCTTCATAGTAGTTACCCATATTTTTGGCATATATATATAAGTTGTTCTCTCTTTAAAATTTTGAGACAGTTTCTTCTAACAGATTAAAATATACCCTAAATCTCTAGTATATGGTTTTTTCTACTCCCCTG
Source organism: Neomonachus schauinslandi (assembly GCF_002201575.2). Classification (NCBI taxonomy): domain Eukaryota; kingdom Metazoa; phylum Chordata; class Mammalia; order Carnivora; family Phocidae; genus Neomonachus; species Neomonachus schauinslandi. The sequence continues at coordinate 135,009,414 of NC_058412.1, forward strand.
CCTGATCACATTCTCTCCCTTTTTTTTTTCTTTTTTCTTTTTTTAAATCCTCTTTTCTTTTTTCAAACAACCTCTTATCAAATCCTTTTATAAGATTTTTTATAATTTCCATCTTTACAGTCATATTCCATCCCTTCATCGTATCAACCCTTATTTTTGTACATATATAAGTTTTTCTTTCTTTAAAATTTTGGGAGGCACTTTCTTCTAAAAGACCAAAATACACCCCAAACTAGTGTGTGGCACTGATCTATATACCAGCCTGATCATATTTGATCACATTCTGGGTTTTTTGTTGTTGTTGTTTTGTTTTGTTTGTTTTTATCTTTATCTTTTTTTTCTTTTTCTTTTTCTTTTTTTCTCTCTTTCCGTTTCTTTTTCCACTGCTTCAGGTCTTTTCTGATTTGTTTAGAGTATATTTTCTGGGGACGTGCTTACTCTGCTAGCATTTTGTTCTCTCATTAATCTATTCTCCTCTGCACAAAATGACAAGACGGAAAAAATCACCTCAACAAAAAGAACAAGAGGTAGTACCGACTGCCAGGGACCTACTCAATACGGACATTAGTAGGATGTCAGATCTAGAGTTCAGAATCATCACTTTAAAGATACTAGCTGGGCTTGAAAAAAATATGGAAGTTATTAGAGAAACCCTTTCTGGAGAAGTAAAAGAACTAAAATCTAACGAAGTAGAAATCAAAAAGGCTATTAATGAGGTGCAATAAAACATGGGGGCGCTAACTGCTAGGATAAATGAGGCAGAAGAGAGAATCAGTAATATAGAAGACCAAATGATGGAAAATAAAGAAGCTGAGAAAAAGAGAGATAAACAACTACTGGATCACGAGGTCAGAATTCGAGAGATAAGCGATACCATAAGACGAAACAACATTAGAATAATTGGGATCCCAGAAGAAAGAGAGAGAGGGGCAGAAGGTATAATGGAGCAAATTATAGCAGAGAACTTCCCTAATTTGGGGAAGGAAACAGGCATGAAAATCCAAGAAGCACAGAGAACCCCCCTCAAAATCAATAAAAATAGGTCAACACCCCGACATCTAATAGTAAAACTTACGAGTCTCATAGACGAAGAGAAAATCCTGACAGCAGCTCAGGAGAAGAGATATGTAACCTACAAGGGTAGAAACATTAGATTGGCAACAGACCTATCCACAGAGACCTGGCAGGCCAGAAAGGACTGGCAGGTTATATTCAGAGCACTAAATGAGAAAAATATGCAGCCAAGAATACTATATCCAGCTAGGCTGTCATTGAAAATTGAAGGAGAGATAAAAAGCTTCCAGGACAAACAAAAACTAAAGGAATTTGCAAACACAAAACCAGCCCTACAGGAAATCTTGAAAGGGGCCCTCTAAGCAAAGAGAGAGCCTAAAACCAACATAGACCAGAAAGGACACAGACAATATACGGTAACAGTCACCTTACAGGCAATACAATGGCACTAAATTCCTATCTTTCAATAGTTACCCTGAATGTAAATGGGCTAAATGCCCCAATCAAAAGACACAGGCTATCAGATTGGATTAAAAAACAAGACCCATCGATATGCTGTCTGCAAGAGACTCATTTTAGACCCAAAGACAGCCCCAGATTGAAAGTGAGGGGGTGGAAAACCATTTACCATGCTAATGGACACCAAAAGAAAGCTGGGGTGGCAATCCTTATATCAGACAAATTAGATTTTAAACCAAAGACTGTAATAAGAGATGAAGAAGGACACTATATCCTACTTAAAGGGTCTATCCAACAAGAAGATCTAACAATTATAAATATCTATGCCCCTAACATGGGAGCAGCCAATTATATAAGGCAATTAATAACAAAAGCAAAGAAAAACATCGACAACAATAAAATAACAGTAGGGGACTTTAACACCCCCCTCACTGAAATGGACAGATCGTCTAAGCAAAAGATCAACAAGGAAATAAAGACTTTAAATGACACACTGGACCAAATGGACTTCACAGACATATTCAGAACATTCCATCCCAAAGCAACGGAATACACATTCTTCTCTAGTGCCCATGGAACATTCTCCAGAATCGATCACATCCTAGGTCATAAATCAGGTCTCAACTGGTACCAAAAGATTGGGATCATTCCCTGCCTATTTTCAGACCACAATGCTTTGAAACTAGAACTCAATCACAAGAGGAAAGTCGGAAAGAACTCAAATACATGGAGGCTAAAGAGCATCCTACTGAAGAATGAATGGGTCAACCAGGAAATTAAAGAAGAATTTAAAAAATTCATGGAAACCAATGAAAATGAAAACACAACTATTCAAAATCTTTGGGATGCAGCAAAGGCAGTCCTAAGAGGAAAGTATATAGCAATACAAGCCTTTCTCAAGAAACAAGAAAGGTCTCAAGTACACAACCTAACCCTCCACCTAAAGAGGCTGGAGAAAGAACAGCAAATAAAGCCTAAACCCAGCAGGAGAAGAGAAATAATAAAGATCAGAGCAGAAATCAATGAAATAGAAACTAAAAGAACAGTAGAACAGATCAATGAAACTAGGAGCTGGTTCTTTGAAAGAATTAACAAGATTGATAAACCCCTGGCCAGACTTATCAAAAAGAAAAATGACCCAAATCAACAAAATCATGAATGAAAGAGGAGAGATCACAACCAACACCAAAGAAATACAAACAATTATAAGAACATATTATGAGCAACTCTATGCCAGCAAATTAGATAACCTGGAAGAAATGGATGTATTCCTAGAGATGTATCAACTACCAAAACTGAACCAGGAAGAAACAGAAAACCTGAACAGACCTATAACCACTAAGGAAATTGAAGCAGTCATCAAAAATCTCCCAAAAAACAAAAGCCCAGGGCCAGATGGCTTCCCAGGGGAATTCTACCAAACATTTCAAGAAGAATTAATACCTATTCTTCTGAAACTGTTCCAAAAAATAGAAATGGAAGGAAAACTTCCAAACTCATTTTATGAGGCCAGCATTACCTTGATCCCCAAACCAGACAAAGACCCCATCAAAAAGGAGAATTACAGACCAATATCCCTGATGAACATGGATGCAAAAATTCTCACCAAAATATTAGCCAATAAGATCCAACAGTACATTAAAAGGATTATTCACCACGACCAAGTGGGATTTATCCCTGGGCTGCAAGGTTGGTTCAACATCCGCAAATCAATCAATGTGATACAATACATTAACAAAAGAAAGAACAAGAATCATATGATCCTCTCAATAGATGCAGAAAAAGCATTTGACAAAGTACAGCATCCTTTCTTGATCAAAACTCTTCAGAGTATAGGCATAGAGGGTACATACCTCAATATCATAAAAGCCATCTATGAAAAACCTACAGCGAATATCATTCTCAATGGGGAAAAACTGAGAGCTTTCCCCCTAAGGTCAGGAACGCGGCAGGGATGTCCACTATCACCACTGCTATTCAACATAGTATTGGAAGTCCTAGCCACAGCAATCAGACAACAAAAAGAAATAAAAGGCATCCAAATCGGCAAAGAAGAAGTCAAACTCTCACTCTTTGCAGATGATGTGATACTTTATGTGGAAAACCCGAAAGACTCCACCCCAAAACTGCTAGAACTCATGCAGGAATTCAGTAAAGTGGCAGGATATAAAATCAATGCACAGGAATCAGTGGCATTCCTACACACCAACAACAAGACAGAAGAAAGAGGAATTTCAGGAGTCAATCCCATTTACAATTGCACCCAAAACCATAAGATACCTAGGAATAAATCTAACAAAGAGACAAAGGATCTGTACTCAGAAAACTATAAAATACTCATGAAAAAAACTTGAGGAAGACACAAAGAAATGGAAAAACGTTCCATGCTCATGGATTGGGAGAACAAATATTGTGAAGATGTCAATGCTACCTAGAGCAATCTACACATTCAATGCAATCCCCATCAAAATACCATCCACTTTTTTCAAAGAAATGGAACAAATAATCCTAAAATTTGTATGGAACCAGAAAAGACCGCGAATAGCCAGAGGAATGTTGAAAAAGAAAAGCAAAGCTGGTGGCATCACAATTCCGGACTTCCAGCTCTATTACAAAGCTGTCATCATCAAGACAGTATGGTACTGGCCCAAAAACAGACACATAGATCAATGGAACAGACTAGAGAGCCCAGAAATGGACCCTCAACTCTATGGTCAACTCATCTTTGACAAAGCAGGAAAGAATGTCCACTGGAAAAAAGACAGTCTCTTCAACAAATGGTGTTGGGAAAATTGGAAAGCCACATGCAGAAGAATGAAACTGGACCATTTCCTTACACCACAGACAAAAATAGATTCCAAATGGTTGAAAGACCTCAATGTGAGACAGGAGTCCATCAAAATACTAAAGGAGAACACAGGCAGCAACCTTTTTGACCTCAGCCGAAGCAACTTCTTCCTAGAAACATCGCCAAAGGCAAGGGAAGCAAGGGCAAAAATGAACTATTGGGACTTCATCAAGATAAAAAGCTTTTGCCCAGCAAAGGAAACAGTCAACAAAACCAAAAGACAACCGACAGAATGGGAGAAGATATTTGCAAATGACATATCAGATAAAGGGCTAGTATCCAAAATCTATAAAGAACTCATCAAACTCAACACCCAAAGAACAAAGAATCCAATCAAGAAATGGGCAGAAGACATGAACAGACATTTTTCCAAAAAAGACATCCAAATGGCCAACAGACACATGAAAAAGTGCTCAATATCGCTCGGCATCAGGGAAATCCAAATCAAAACCTCAATGAGATACCACCTCACACCAGTCAGAATGGCTAAAATTAACAAGTCAGGAAATGACAGATGTTGGCGGGGATGCGGAGAAAGGGGAACCCTACTACACTATTGGTGGGAATGCAAGCTGGTGCAGCCACTCTGGAAAACAGTATGGAGGTTCCTCAAAAAGTTGAAAATAGAGCTACCATATGACCCAGCAATTGCACTACTGGGTATTTACCCCAAAGATACAAAGTAGGGATCCAAAAGGGTACGTGCACCCCAATGTTTATAGCAGCAATGTCCACAATAACCAAACTGTGGAAAGAGCCAAGATGTCCATCGACAGATGAATGGATAAAGAAGACGTGGTATATATACACAATGGAATATTATGCAGCCATCAAAAGGAATGAGATCTTGCCATTTGCAACGACGTGGATGGAACTGGAGGGTATTATGTTGAGCGAAATAAGTCAAACAGAGAAAGACGTGTATCATATGACCTCACTGATATGAGGAATTCTTAATCGCAGGAAACAAACTGAGGGTTGCTGGAGTGGGGGGTGGGGTGGGAGGGATGGGGTGACTGGGTGATAGACACTGGGGACGGTATGTGCTCTGGTAAGCGCTGTGAATTGTGCAAGACTGTTGAATCTCACATCTCTACCTCTGAAACAAATAATGCAATATATGTTAAGAAAAAAAAAAAGAAGAAGAAGAAGGTAGCAGGAGGGGAAGAATGAAGCGGGGGAAATCGGAGGGGTAGACGAACCATGAGAGACGATGGACTCTGAAAAACAAACTGAGGGTTCTAGAGGGGAGGGGGGTGGGAGGATGGGTTAGCCTGGTAATGGGTATTGAGGAGGGCACATTCTGCATAGAGCACTGGGTGTTATGCACAAAGAATGAATCATGGAACACTACATCTAAAACTAATGATGTAATGTATGGGGATTAACATAAGAATAAAAAAAAAAGAATGGAAATACAAAAAAAAAAAAAAAAAAAAACAAAAAAAAAAAAAAATGGAAAAAAAAAAAAAAAAAAAAAAAAGTACCTGAAGACAAATGATATGGAAAAGCAACATAGCAAAAAAACTATCGAGTATAGCAAAAGCAGTTTTAAAAGATAAATTTATGGTGAAAAATGTTTACAGTAAAAGAAAAAAGAAAGATCTCAAACAAATAACCTACCTTTGCACCTCAAGGAACTAGAAAAAGAAGAAAAAACTAAGCCCAAAGTTAGTGGGAGGAAGGAAATAACAAAGATCTGAGTGGAAATAAAGGACAGAGTAAAAAGACAATACATCAATGAAAATTGCTGGATTTTTAACAAGATAAACAAATAGACAACTCTTTAGCTAGAGTTAACAAGAAAAAAAAAAGGACTCAAAATCATAAATTAAAGAAACATTACAATTCAAATTACAGAGATATAAAGGATCATAAGAGACAATGAACAATAAATTGGACAACCAAGAAGAAATGCAACCTAGAGGAAACATATAAGCTAGAGAGATATAAGACTGGATCATGAAGAAATAGAAAATTTGAACAGATCAATCACTAGTATGGAGACAGAATGAGTCATCAAAAACCTCTCAACAAAGGGAAGTCCAGGACCAGATGGCTTCACTGGTAAATTCTACCAAACATTTAGAGAACTAAACCAATCCTTCTCAACCTGCTCCCAAAAACAGAAGAGGAGGAATACTTCCAACCTCACTTCGTGAGTCAGCATTATCCTGATACCAAAGCCAGACAAGAACACTACAAGAAATTACAAAGTGCTAAAAAGAAAGAAAGAAAAGAAAGAAAGAGAGAGAGAGCAAGGAAGAAATTACAAAGTGCTGAAAGAAAAAAACTACAAACCATAATTCTATACCAGCAAAAATACTATTCAAAAATAAAGGGAAGAGGTTTAGAGGAAACATATCTCCACATAATAAAGGCCATATATGAAAAATGCACAGCTAACATCATACTCAATGGTGAAAAACTGAGAGCTTTCCCCCTAAGATTAGGAACAAGACAAGGATGTCCACTCTCACCACTTTTATTCAACACAGTTCTGGAAGTCCTAGCCACAGCAATCAGAAAAGAAAAAAATAAATAAAAGGAATCTAAATTGGTAAGAAAGAAATAAAACTCTCATTATTTCCATATGATAGGATACTATACATAAAAAACTCTAAAGACTCCACTAAAATACTACCAGAACTGATAAATGAATTCAGTAAGGTCACAAAATCAACATACAGAAATCTGTTGCATTTCTATACACTAATAATGAAGTGGCAGAAAGAGAAATTAAGAAAACAATTCCATTTACATTTGCACCAAAAATAATAAAATCCCTAGGAATAAACTTAACCAAGGAAGTGAAAGACCTGTACTCTGGAAACTGTTAAAACACTGATGAAAGAAACTGAAGATGACACAAATAAATGGAATGCTATTGGAACCAGGAGAACAAATATTGTTAAAATGTCCATACTACCCAAAGCCATCTATAGATTTAATACAATTCCTGTCAAAATACCAACAGCACTCTTCACAGAACTAGAACAAATAATCCTAAAATTTGATTGAACCACAAAGACCCAGAATAGCCAAATCGATCTTGAAAAAGAACAAAACTTGAAGTATCACAATCCCAGATTTCAAGATATACACAAAGCTGTAGTAATCAAAACTGTATGTACTTGCACAAAAATAGACACACAGATCAACAGAACAGAAATCGCAGAAGTAAATCCATGATTAATTATATGGTCATTTAATCTATGACAAAGGAGACAAGACCATACAACGGGAAAAAGCCAGTCTCTTCAACAAATGGTGCTGGGAAAACTGGACAGCCACATGCAAAACAATGAAACTGGACCACGTTCCTACACTATACACAAAAATTCAAAATGGATTAAAGAACTACATGCAAAACCTGAAACCATAAAGATTCTAAAAGAGAGAACAGGCAGTAATTTCTCTGACATCAGCCATAGCAACATTTTTCTAGATAGGTCTCCTAAGGCATAGAAAACAAAATCAAAAAAACTATTGGGACTACATCAAAATAAAAAGTCTGCACAGCAAAGAAAACAATCAACAAAAAGACAACCTACTGAATGGCGGAAGATATTTGCAAATGATATATCTGATAAGGGGTTGTGTTCAAAATACATAAACAACTTACACAACTCAATACCAAAAAAAAAATACAACTAAAAATATAATTTAAAAAATACAATTAAAAAAATGAACAAAAGACAAACAGACATTTCTACAAAGAAGACATACAGATGGCCAACAGACATATGAAATGATGCTCAACATCACTCATCATCAGGGAAATACAAATCAAAACAACAATGAGATATCACCCCACACCTGTTCGAATGGTGAAAATCAACAACACAAGAAACAATTGTTGGGGCACCTGGGTGGCTCAGTCCTTGGGCGTCTGCCTTCGGCTCGGGTCATGGTCCCAGGGTCCTGGGATCGAGTCCTGCATCAGGCTCCCTGCTGAACGGGGAGCCTGCTTCTCCCTCTCCCTCTGCCTGATGCTTCCCCTACTTGTGCTTTCTCTCTCTCTGGCAAATAAATAAATAAAATCTTAAAAAAAAAAAAGAAACAATTGTTGGCGATGATGTGGAGAAAAAGGAACCTTTGTGCACTGTTCGTGAGAATGCACACTAGTGCAGCCACTCTGGAAAACAGTATAGACGTTCCACAAAAAAGTAAAAATAGAATACCTTATGATCCAGTAATTCCACTGCTGTTTATTTACCCAAAGAATACAAAAACACAAATGTGAAAAGATATATGCACCCCTATGTTTAATGCAACAATATTTACGGTAACCAAATTATGGAAACAGTCACGTGTCCATCAATAAATGAATGGCACAGAAGATGTGGTGTAGCTACACAATGAAATATTACTCAGCCATAAAAAAGAATGAAATCTTGCCATTTGCACAACATGGATAGACCATAGAGTATAATGCTAAGTGAAATAAGTCAGTCAGAGAATGACAAATACCATCTGATTTCTTTTCTTTTTTTTTTTTTTTGCGAGAGAGAGAATGAGAGAGCACGAGAGGGAGGAGGGTCAGAGGGAGAAGCAGACTCCCTGCTGAGCAGGGAGCCCGATGTGGGACTCGATCCCGGGACTCCAGGATCATGACCTGAGCCGAAGGCAGTTGCTTAACCAACTGAGCCACCCAGGCACCCTACCATCTGATTGCAATCATATGTGGAATTTAAGAAATAAACAAAGAAAAAAACAAAAAAACGAAAACCAGACCCTTAAATATAGAGAACTGTTGGTTACCAGAGGGAAGGAGAGTAGGGGGATGGTTGAAATAGGTGAAAGGAATTAAGATTACACTTTTTGTGATGAGCACTGAGTAATGTATAGAACTGTTGACTCCCTATATTGTATACCTGAAACTAATATAACACACATTAATTATACTGGAATTTAAAATTTTTAAAAATAAAGTAAAAACTGGATTCAGCCCGGTTCCGTTACCTAATGGGGGAAAGACTGGGAGTTCACTCATTAAGCTGTCACGGGTGGATCCTTGGGGAGCATGGAGACTCCAGTGTGCCTGTATGGAGTAGAGTGAACGTTGCTGGTGTCTCTCTGAAGAATCTGCACCCTGACTTAGGCACTGATGGAGATAAGGAACAGTGGAAAGAGGTTCACAAACAGGTGGTTGACAGTGCCTATGAGGTGATCAAACTGAAAGGCTACACTTCCTGGGCCATTGGACTGTCTGTGGCAGATCTGGCCGAAAGTATAATGAAGAATCTTAGGCGGGTGCATCCAATTTCCACCATGATTAAGGGTCTCTATGGAATTAAAGATGATGTCTTCCTTAGTGTCCCTTGCATCTTGGGACAGAATGGAATTTCAGATGTTGTGAAGGTGACTCTGACTCCTGAGGAGGAGGCCTGTTTGAAGAAGAGTGCAGATACACTTTGGGGGATCCAAAAGGAGCTGCAGTTTTAAAGTTTTCTAATGTACCACTTCACTGTCTAGACTACAGCAGGATTTTAGTTGGAGGTTGTGTATATTGTCCTTATTATCTGATCTGTTACTCAAGTAATATTAAAATGGCCTAAGAAAAAACGTCAGTTTCCTAAAGTTCCAAATAGCAATGGTTCACCAAACCCTGCAGCTGTATCCTGATGCTGATGATACCTGTCTTTGTAGCCCTAAATGGGTTAACGTAAGTTAGCCCCACCGTCTCAGAGGCACCACGGCCAGAGCTGCGGCTGCTCTTCACACCGGATGTGTCTTTACTGTGTGTTCTGTCACCTCGGGTTCCTTCCCCCAACAACCGACATGCCTAGTCCATCTTTTCCAGTCAGTCATGTCCTGGGATCCAATGTATAAATTCAATATTGCGTGTATTGTGCATAACTGTTCTAAAGGATCTTACTTTGTGTACCATGTAGGTCAGAATATAGTGTACATGGCCATATCATGTAAAAAGACAATGCAACCAACTAAGTGTCATACCAACTAAAATACCAAATAAATTTTGAACAGTGACTCTCAAAAAAAAAAAAATGGATTTGATATGAAGACATTTTACAAAGTCACAATTACTAAAAAAAAAAAGTGTTAAGAATAGGAAATAAGTGGATCAATAAAACAGAAGAGTCCAAATACACACCCAAACATATATTGTAAGTTCATGTATATGTAAGACTTTATAAATCAGAGGGAAAAGGTAAACTAGTTGATAAATGGTATTAGGAAAATTGACTCACCATATGAAAAAAAATTATACCTCTATATCCCACATTCACAAAAATAAACTATAGATTCATTATTTACCCAATGTAATAAGTAAATGTTTAAAAATTACTAGAAGGGAATACAGGAGGATATCTATGATTTTGCAATACAGAAGGATTTAAGACATGGAAAGCACAAAGCATAAAAATAGTAATTTTTGTACATCACTATCTCTCTCCTACACACACACACACACACACACACAATTTTATTAAGGAGCACACAGGAATCTTTATTCACTCAGAATCCACAACTGGCCCAGCAAGTCCTTGAAACATGAACACATACATTCATTCTTGTAACTCAAACCTTCAGGCCCCAGAGAAACATTTTCCTTTACTATGCCTTTGAAAGAAGGGTACTTCAGTTAATTACACTATTCTGTTTATTTCGTATATGTTAGAAAACTTCTATTAAAAAAAAGTTGGGGTGCCTGGGTGGCTCAGTCAGTTGGGCATCTGGCTCTTGGTTTCAGCTCAGGTCATGATCGCATGGGTCGTGCTACTGAGCCCCTCTTAGGGCTCTCCATGCTCAGCAGGGAGTTGGGCTGGAGATTCTCTCCCTCTGCCCGTGCTGCCCGCCCCCCCAGAGCTCATTCTCTCTCTGGAATAAATAAATATTTATTTTTATTTAATTTATTAAATTTTTATTTAATTTATTAAATTTTAATTTATTAAATTTATTTTTATTTATTTTTTAATAGATCTTATTTTTTTAAATTTTTAAAATAGATTTTATTTATTAATTTGCCAGAGAGAGAGCGAGAGAGCACAAGCAGGGGGAGCAGTAGGCAGAGGGAGAAGCAGGCTCCCTGCCAAGCAAGGAGCCCAATGCGGCACTCGATTCCAGGACCCTGGGATCATGACCTGAGCCAAAAGCAGTTGCTGAACCGACTGAGCCACCTAGGCATCCCTAAATAAATCTTTTTTTTTTTTTAAAGATTTTATTTATTTATTTGAGAGAGAGAATGAGAGAGAGCGAATACATGAGAGGGGGGAGGGTCAGAGGGAGAAGCAGACTCCCTGCCGAGCGGGGAGCCCGATGCGGGACTCGATCCAGGGATTCCAGGATCATGACCTGAGCCGAAGGCAGTCGCTTAACCAACTGAGCCACCCAGGCGCCCCCCTAAATAAATCTTTTAAAGAAAAAGTTTAAGGGGAAGAGGAGGCCAAAACAATGCTGAGAGGGGTGTAGGTTGTGCCAATACTGCCATTCTTCTCTATGCTTTAGAATGGAGGTAGAATTTGAGAAACCTAAGTGGTCAGGTATGAGAAAATACATTAATTCACTGCCAAATCCTTCCTCTAGCAGAGCAAAAATACAGTTGCTTCTTGCATAATGAACAACTGCTTCCTAATCGTGCCAAATGTCCATTTTCCTGCTTTTCTTTGCATTCCAACCTGTGGCTCTGGAAGTACTAGCAACTTAGTACACAGTATTTGCAACAGTTGCACATGGTGACTGAGGAACATTTTGTAGTTCTAAGCCATTCATACTATTAATTTGTACACATGTAAATCTAGACATAAACTGCATGGACACAATATGGATTCTACAATGGCAGAGGACAACTAAACATTAGGATGGTGGCTAAGTATGTTTATAAAAACATTTAATAAGTTTAATTATTAAAAATAGCTTCAGTATTAAATAATTTTATTTAAGATAAATGTTCATTAATAATTCATATTTTATCTTAATCTTAAGAGATTTTAATATTTCAAAACATTTTAAAGGAAAAAAATTTCTTTTAAAGTAGGCTCCACATCCATTGTGGAGTCCAATTCAGGGCTTGAACTCATGACCCTGAGATTAAGAGCTGAGCTGAGATCAAGGACACTTAACTGAGCCACCCAAGCACCCCTAAAAAAAAAAAAAATTTGTTATATTATTTCATGTTTTTGATGAAAATGTACTCAAATCAGTATATTTTGAATACAATTACATATTGTTTTAATGCTTAAATCATACTGTCTATAGAACACAAAAGTAAGTCTTGATTGTAACATATTTGTTAATTTATCTAAATTGAAAATAAAATTATGGACTATATACTAATTTCTGATTTTATAGGTAAATATTTTATTATTCAAAATTCACCAATCATCAAATATCCGTAATAAGTGAATTCAGTTATCTTTGATATTTTTCCAGCATTCAGTCATGAAAATAGCTTTACACATATTGGTCTACTTTGTTGTAATGAAGGTATGTTTGTAAAAGACTAGAACATTTTATTTCACAATTTGAAAACTTGATTAAAAATTTAAATACTTAAAATATATTTTAGGGACATCAATGTGTACTCTTCCTAGGGCCAGCAACTGCGGGGACAGGCAGGCCCACTTCATTACACTTTTCTGTCTTCACAACTAAAACAATATGAACTTGAATTTAACAGGTAATTTACGAAGACATGAAATACAGCACGGAATTACTTATGGCCAAGAGACGCAAAAATGCTAACGAGAATGGTTTAGTTCCCAGACTACCTTCCTGCAAAAAGTCGGCCAAGGAAAAGGAAAACTGATTAGTATCTACACAGGCAGACTTGAAAGGAAAATAAACCATTCAGGGAGTCCCCCCTCCCTCCCAAGGCTGACTACCTACTAGCTTCGACAGAGCCAAAAACTTAGCACCCTTCACTGGACAGGTCAAACATTTCCAACTGAGAGGTTAAGGATAACTCTAGAAGGAAACAAAAGCCATACACTCATCTACACCAAGCGTGAACAGGCTAAAGCATCCTGAAGAAGCGCGATGCGACAGAACGAGGGACAGGAGATGACCTCAGAAACGCAGCACAGATTCAGACTTACGCAAGAGGCCTGTGGGGTTGTGCTTCGGTCTAAGCAGGCTTTGAACCCTGGGCTAAAATCTTTTTGACACTATTTCATGCTTTTGATGAGAATATACTCAAATGAGTACATTTTGAATACAACTAAATTATATTCACTGTGAGGGTATGAATGCGTATATATGCAGGCAAATACAAGGATTAGAGCTTTGACAACGACCCGACAACCTGACAAGTAGGAGGCGCACACTTTCCCCCCAAAGCCCAGTGGATCAGTACAAGGTCCGCGCTCCAGCACCGCACCGACCGCTCAGGTCTACAAACCGGACAGGAGGCTAACCTGGACCTGGGACGAGGACCAGGGAGAAACACCGGCCTCCCTCCTCACTAGAAAGGACCCGCGGTGATGGCGTCGCCGCGGAGTCCGGCACACGCATCCATTTTATCAGGAGCCCGGCGCGGCGGCGCTCAGGAACGAAGGCTGCGGTGTGGAAGGCCGGGCCGGCTCCGCGCTCAGCGAGCGGAGACCCCGCGGCCGCCGCAGGTGCAAGCGCCGCAAGCCCCGCCCCGCCCGCCGCCCCAGCCAACCGCGGGCGGCGGGGGCGGGGCCTGGACCCGCCACACCTGGGGCGGCCGCCCGGCCGTGTCCCAACCACGCTGCCCACAGCCCGCGGCCCGCCGCTCAAGCCCGCCGCCCCGCCCCACCCGCGTCCCCGGCCCCTGCCTGCCCCGCGACCGGTGCGAGGCCCGCCCTGCCCACCCGGCCGGAGTCGTCCCCTCAGTCCCGCCGCCGCGCCGCCCCAGCCGTTTCCACAACGGCTCCGCCTCAACCGTCGGGAGGCTGGCCGTCCGCCCGCTCGCCCACCCGCCGCTGCTGGAGACCGGCCCGGCGTCACGGCCCCCCTCCACGCAGCCCCGCTGTCAGGGAGGCCCGGCCCGGCGCCCGGCTCTACCTGCGGCTGGAGGAAGCCTCCCCGTCCGGGCCCGGGAGCCGCCGCCACGGCCGCCGACTCGAGTCGCGTCTCTGCTCTCCGCGACCGCCGCGGCTCTTCAGGCGGCCGACGGTGGGCGGGAAGCGCCCGCCCAATCAGCGCCGCGTGCGTTCGGAATCGCGTCCAATCAGCGCAGCTCGCAGTCCAGGCTCCGCCCCTCGTGCTCGCCGGCGACGCAGGGGTCGCCAGAGGCCGAAGCCAGGGGCGCCGCGGTGGGCGCGGCTCGGGGCCGGGCCGGGTAGGTGGACTGCCGCGCTGCGGCCGCGACCCCTGCCCCGGCCCCCGCCCCCGCCCCAGAGGAGGCGCCGGCGTCCCTGCCTGGCCCCGCACTGCCCTCCCGCGGTGCGGACGCGCCCGGGCGCCCCACTTGCCTCTCTGCAGGACGCCGGCCAGTAGGGCAGGAGGGCGCGGGCGGGCCCCGGGGTGACCCCTGGGCTGCCCACAAACAGCCTGGATGGCGACGGCTGGACGGGGTCGCGGGGACCTGGGGACACCTGGCGAACCTGCGAGGGTGTGAGGGCCCGACTCCCCCCGAGGGAGCCCACGCTGCGGCCACAGAGGATGGCCTAGTGAGGCCAGGCGGATCCCCCCTGAGCCCCGCGCCCCGCTCACTGCTGCCCAACTTACTGGGACGGCCACCTGGGGCACCGGCCACGCCCACCTGGAGCCACGCCCCCGACGCCACGCCCCCACCCCATCCCTAGAAGCAGGTGGTGTGGGGGATCTGTTGCCCTCATTAGCCTAACCTCAGACTCCTGGGGGACGTTAGGCTGAGGCCATGTAGGTGTGGTACTGAGCACAAACATCAGCACTTTATCCGAGGCTTTTTAGAGCATTTCCACTTAAATTATCAGTTTAAATGATAAGATCAATGGATGCTTGCGTAAAATAGGAAGCAATTCAGAAACGGATACAGCAGACAAGCACTTCAGAATTTAAAGTACTGATGTCTCATCTTGCCACTTTTTAGTAGAGAAGAAAAATGATAAGAATGCTTTTTGTTGAGTCACGGATCTGGAAAGCATGGGGATTGTTTAGTAAACTACCACATGGAAGATAAAAACAGATCCTCTTATTTGAATTGTTCTTAAACAGGGTTTTAGAGTATGGTGTCAGATAGAAAACCTTATCAATCAATCATTATTGGATTTCCCATTAAATTTAACAAGCACATCCTGTCACAGGGCAGAGCAGGTGGGCTTTGGTCTAGGTTTGAAAGCTTGACTGCGCTGCTTACCGGCTGTGGGTCTTTAGAAGAATTACTTAAACCTCTCTGAGCTTCATTCTCGTCAGCTAAGAAAGCAGGGATATTATCTGCCAGGTAATTTTCAGAGTTCAGTGAAATCAACTGCTTGCAGTACCTATCACTGGGGGCAAGCCAATAAGAATGAGTGCACAATAAGTGTTAGTTTCCTTCCGGTAAGTGCAAGGCTTTGTCCTGGGTAAGGGACATAATCAGGGGGAGGCAGATACACACTCATTACTCCACACACAGGATTCAGTAAGCATTGAAAGAATCACTATCCCATACCCTACACTCCCTTAGAGCTTTCATCAGAGGTTAACACTGTTCTGGCCTAAAAGACTGCATTTCAGTTTCTCAAGGACATACACTACTGTGCTGCTGAAGCTGAGGTGCAATCCTACAATTTCCCTTTTTTTTTGGCAAGGCACTAAATTTGATAGTGTTTTAGGAAGAATAAGACTTATGTATGAAATGATTTAAACAAGAAGTCTCCAGTCTTGTTTCTATAATTAGACCACAAGAAAAACACACCTCAGATAACAATTTATGCACATACTTTAATATTTAGGCTTGAGCGAAATCATCTTAAATGACCTTAAAATATGTTTGGGGAGACAACCCCACAATTGCACAATCCATTGCAAAATATTAACATCTAAGCAATATAACTATTTTAGGATCTGAAAATTCTCCTTAAGCTGAACTTTATCAACTTCTTTATCAACTAGGCAGGTATATTTAAGTTTTTAAATTTTTAAATGTTGATTTTTTTAAAGGCACGTTGAGGTTCTCTTAATATCGAAGATAAAACATTTACGGTATATTCCATGACCAGAACCTTTTTGACAAGTGACTTTCACATGGATAAGATTCTTTACATGCCTTTACACAACAATACATTTGTCGGCTCTCACTCTTATACCTGAATGCTCTGGACAATTGTCGTGCGCTCTGGGCTGGGGCCAAGGACACAACAACCACGGCTCTCACAGGCTTGCTGACCTAATTGGACTGTTTATTAAACAGCAGGAAATGGAACCAGGCTTTTGTCTCTCTTGCATGTCAATGTAGTGCACAGTGTTAACAGCCAAAGGTTGTTCAATTGAATTACAACACTTTAAATCAAAATTCAGTGTAATTATCAAAAGGTACCAAAGAAAGCGATCCCTCTTCTTGGAATTTTAGAAAAACAGAAGTTGCAATTATAAAAATAAATTGGTTAAAAGGCAAAACACATCTTTTACATAGTGATTTGACAAATGTCAATAAGTATTCAAAAATTTAGAGTTAATTCACTGGTGACAGCTATCACAAATTAATGACACTGGCTTCAACTGCATCAGAACCAAACTTCACAAGTTGGAGGCCTTGTTCATCATGGCTGGGTTTTCACACCTCAGTGTTAGCACCTGCTGTTAGAGAGACCACCACTCAGCACCAAAAGAAATCATCAGGCCTTGCTGGGAGTTTTAAGTCATCCTGGCATTCAGCAGGGACAAAGGCCTTGACTTCTTGGTTGGAGATAAAAAACAAACAACAAAAAGCATTTAACATTTTTAAAACTGGGGCGGGGGGGGGGGGAAGTCCAGACCATGTTAGAAACTCTCCTGTCTGAAGGCACAAAGAATAAAGTTCGCAGGTAGCTGATAAAACTGGGAATATATAAATACAATTTAAAATGATTAAAAAGTGTAAGTATTGGTGATTTTTCCTCCAGGGCTCCAGCTATTGATGAAAACCCCTGCCAGTTCCACTCGATAACCTGACTTCTGAAAGATGGCCGCTGGAATTTTCTGACACTTAAGCAGACATAAAAAGAGTCACCTTAGTCATCAAAAAGATATTGCAAAGGGCACTGTTGCCTGAAATTTTTCTAGAGAGTTGCCTGAAAATGGAAATAACTTAAGGCAGAATTTCTTAAAATGTTTAGGTAGTCTCAAACCTAAACAGAATGGCCTGATAACATGCAGATCCATAATTATCAAAGACAAGAAGGGGAACACAGGAAGTGAGAGGAGAGACTGCAAGAGAAGGGACTTTTTTGCTAGTTTTCAAAGTCAGGCTTTTCCCCCTTCCTTGGCTGTTGATGTAGAAGACACACGGCCTAACCAGGGCAGCCTGAACTCCCAGGAACGGCTGTGTGATGACTGATGAGGCATAAATTTCTTGCCTATTAATAGTTTCCCACTGTTAGAAGTCTACAGACATTGGCAAGCAAACCTAGTCTCAGGTTTTCCTTGTCCCAGGGCAGAAATGCCTTAAGGGACCATGATGGGAGTCACACCGTACATTCTGTTTACAATGGGCACAAAACACACAGGACTTATTTTTTAGCTTGTTAAATCCAGAATGTTCCTGAGAAGGCATCCAATAAGGGTAAAATGTTCCAACATCACAATGATAAATAACAGCTATGTTTACAGAGACCCAATCAGGACACATGCAAAAGCCACAGGCTTTCCTAGTAGGAGGATGCAGGCCTTTCCAAAAAATCAACCAACCAACCAACCAACCAACGAACCAACCAACCCAGCCTGCCTGGGCCCTCTCCAGAGGGGCGGACGCGGCTGTGCATCCACCCACCCCGCACCCTCCCCCAGCGCATTATACAACTTGGCCTCCCGGCCACCTGAGGCTACTTTGTAGAGCCGGTGACACAGACATTTCGAGTAGAGAATGGGAAGGGTCACCGCCCAGGGACTTGAAGCGGGAAGTGAAGTCAGAAGACTCAGGCTGGGGGTGGGGTGTGCGAAACAGTAACCGCATGGACCGGAGAGCCCAGCTAGGGGACCACTGCGGCCGCCTTCAGATGAAGTGGATCCAGCTCTCTTCGCACTCCCCGCGAGGCATGTGCAGCGCGTGGTTGCGGCACGTGAGGCTGTAGTCTCGGCCATGGTTGTTGTCCCAGTACTCGGCGCCCGCCACTCGGTAGCGCAGCGCAAAGTGCACGCGCGAGCCCAGCGCCAGCAGGAAGGGCGGCACCGGGAAGCCGAAGGCGAAGACGTCCTCCGTGCCCTCGGAGCCCGCGGGCCCGCGCCACCGGGCCACCGCCTCATGCGCGCTCCGCCAGTCTGAGAAGGTGTAGCGCACCGCCACCTGCTTCTCGAAGGCCACGTTGCTCACGCGCACGGTGCCGCTGATGCCCAGGTCCGAGCAGGTGACGCGCTCCAAACAGACGAGCTGCCGCCCCAGGCGCTCGCCGAAGTCGGTGGCCTCGATGGGCGGCAGGAAGTCGGGCACCAGGCACCGCAGGGTGAACTCCAGGTCCTGGCTGCTGCAGCACAGATCCGAGTTGATGGCAAGGCGCGACAGCACGTGCAGCGGCACCGACGGGTCGTCGCCCGCGTTGAACACCTTGACCTGCGCCAGCTCCAGGCCCAGCGCGTCCGCGAAGCGCACGCGGAGCTGCCGGCTGCAGCCTGGCCGGCAAGCGGCTCCGGGCGCGCCCCCGCCCTTCTGGCGGCGCTCGGGCGAGCTGGGCAGCGAGCGCGCGCGCCGCAGGATGATGGGCCGAAGGCCGGGGTCGCAGCCTGACGGCTCCCGCGGTGGAGGTGGCGCGCGGCCCGGGCTCTCGGGGGGCCTGCAGGGCCGCGGCTCCCGGGCGGCGCCGCCGTCCAGGTCTGAGAGGCAGCTGAGGCTCCGCGGGGCGGGCTTCCGGGACCCCGGCGCTGGGGGCAGGGCCGCCGAGCCCCAGCCTCCGGACATGGCCCGGCCGGTCGTCGGGCGACTGGGAGGCGGAACCGAGAGGCGTTCCCCGGACCCGGCGTTCCCTACCTCGGGGTCCCCGCGGTGTTCAGAATTCCCTGGTGTCCGCCGAAACCGCAGCCTGCAGGGAGCCTCTGGAGCCGGCTGTGCGCTCCCCCCGTCCGCCACCGCTCCCCCTGAGTCCTGGCGCAGGTCTTCCGCTTCTCGCAGCGAGAAAGGAGATCGTCTGCCTAGAGATGAGTGCTTTCTCGGGGGGGAGGTTTTTCCGGGCCCCCCGGGAGCGCAGGGTGGCACCTCCCCTTGGCTTCCTCCGAGGTTCTTGGGGGAAGGCTGCGCCGGCGGAGCCGCCCCTCCCACCTGCCCCGCCCGCCGCGTTACTTACAAGGCTGCAACTTGTCGGGGAGCAACTTCCCCGAGAGCCTGCGCCCCGCCCCTCGTGACGCCGCCGCGCGCCGTCCCCGCCGGCCGGGCACAGCCGGGGAGTCCGCCGCGCCGCGCGCCGCCGCCGCCCCTGCCCTGCCGCAGCGCGCCGCAGTCCGGCCTCCCCGCCCGGCGCCGGGAAGGCTGGCGGGCGGCCTCGTCACGTGTCCTCGGCGATCGCCGAACAGGTCTGATCAATTTCTGTCTGCATCTGCCGGGTCCCTGCGCCTATCGATCGTGGATCTGTGTCTGCACCAACGGAGGACGAGGAAAATGCATGCTGCGGGCCCTTGGACTTCTGGGTTACTGGGGCGGGGGTGGGGGGAGCGGGTGCACAAAAATTGGCCTTTCCAGAAGCTGGTCCCCTGGCTAATTTGAAGCCTGTAGGCTAGCCAGCTCTTTGGACGTCTGCACTGCAACCTGAAGCCGCGGCCAGACCGCGGGAGCCTCGCTGCGTAGACGGCTGGCGTCCTGACCACACATTACCCACAATGCTTTGCCGCGGACCGCCAGCCAGTTCCCTGGAGGGTGGGGAGGGGGCGGTGCTGCCGCTCTCAGTCTCCTGGCCCCTGGCCCGAGAGGAAGATGTGGGAACCAGAGTTAATGCCCTGTGATGAATTATGCCACTGCCCTTAATCGGCCGCTGGCGCTGGGGAAGCATTTTTGTGGCCAGAATCCCAGACCTTTAGCTTTGTTCCGCTGCAGGCCTGAACCATCAGGGAAACCGCGAGCTTGCTTTCTGCGTCTTAGGACCCTGCAAGCATTCTTTGCCTATTTCACTCTGTAACTTGCCCACAAAATGCTGCCGCTTACAGTGTAAAGCATGCCAAGTGAAATGAAGTGGGAAAGGTGGAAACGCGCTTTCCAGACAGCAGCTTGGGGCCAGGCATCTTGGAGGGTTCCTTTTTACCGTCCAGAGGGACAAAGCAGAAGGAAAACCAAACTATTGAGGGGGGGTTGGCAAAAACCTTCTCTACATCTAAAATAAAGCCAACCTGGGGTATAAGTCATTTATTGTGAGAGCCTGTGTACTCTGGCTAAAAAGGCATACACGCTTATGAAAAGTAATACAGCAGAGTTTCAGGAAGAAAAAAGTCTTCTATCCTACCTCTTGTCTATTTTACAAAGGTAGGGGATATTATGGAAGAAAGTATTCACTTTCCAATCAGGGCCCTTTCAGTAGGCCACCCACTCAAAATCAGGGAAAGCAGCATTCTTGATATGAGTCAACAGAATTTCACACACATAACATTATATGATCTGTATTACTATACTGACGATCTTTAAATGAATTGATGTGATCCTGAAGGCAGGAGAATTAAAGGGGAGCTTCCCCAATAGAGTGCTCTTTCTACGAGAGCGGGGATATGTGCATAATCCTGGCCACCTTGAAGGTTCTCTTGCAATTACTTGTTGAATGAATGAATGAATGAATGAGTGGACATGGGAGATTGGAGTAATACCCGACCTTAATTATTAATTAGCCCCACACATTTCCTGAAGGTGTTATTTCCGAGGAGGCTCTGTGTGTGGTGTGTGGTGTGTGTGTGTCTGTAAGGAGAGAGAGAAGGATTCATTCCATTGGCAACATTTATAGCAGTGTGATTTTGTATCTAATATCCACTGTGAAAAACAAGCAGAAAAGATGAAACTGTAAACAGAAGTCAGTACCAGCCCCCCCCCCAACATTTCAATACTATGCAAATATTTCAAAACAAACCAGTGAAAGAAAGCTCAGTACTGGTGGCCAGAACACTTTGCGATCCGTGCTTACCCACAGTGTTCTGTTGCTTCCAGTTCCGGGGGTGAGGAGTCCTTTCCAAATATAAGAGGAATAAAGAAGTCACTTCCCCAGCTGTCATCATCTGCCAACACACTGAGCAAGAATATTTCAAGCACTACAGAAAAGGTGATGTAAATTTTGAGGGAAAATCTTACTAGATTTGTTCTGCTGTTTTGTGTGTGTGTGTGTGTGTGTGTGGTTGTTGTTGTTGTCACAGTATTTACTACTCCATGTCTGTTTTTTTAGACAGTCCATCAAACCCTAGAAGATGATCGGCCATCTGATTTTTTCAAGAAAGGGAATAGGGTGACGAAATCTCATCAGAAAAGCAGGTAAATGATTTTAATTGCTTTATCTTACAAAAGGCACATTATATTAGTTCTCCAGGCTGAATATGTGTGGCTGGAAATAAAATAATGTCTGTGGATAAAAAATATGTATTTATATTTTTTATCCAGCAGAAATGAGTGGGCAAAGTGGTTTTAAACATTAAGAGTTGGTAAGAATTCCAGAGGTCATACTTCTGCCACTGTTAACTGTTAGCAGAGTCTATCATTTTGGGTAAGCCCCTTAATCACCCTTCTATGATTGTTTCCTTTTTTTATAAAGAGGCTACTGATCATCACTTTTATTGATGTGCACTGACAGTATGACAGGATTGATTGGTTATGAGTTCCAAATAAGGACAATTCCTTTATCCATTTCTTCAACATATACTGAGCATGTGTTATAGCTATTGACCATGATTCAACATCTTCCGTATTTATTAAGAAATCACATATTTTCAAACGATTGCTTACTGTGGTAGAAACCACTGGGCAGGTGAACCTCTGAGGTTTCCAGAAAGCATGTTGACCACTCATTTTCTTCTACCCTACCCGTGTTCCTGAGAAGTATTATGAATCCTAGTGAGATGCTATGCTTTGGGTAAATACGCAGAAAAGACAGTATTTTCAACTCTGATAGGAGATCCTGCCTCAGAGTAAGTCCCCCTGGGGGAACCCAGTTGCTCCGCTAGTCATTATACCCATTTCTCCGCCATTCACAAGACAGCAGTAATCTTATGTTTTCATTCATTCTCTGTTTTAAGGCACTGTATGATTTTTTTCTCTCTCCTTTTAAACCGTTTTCCTGAGTGTGTTTCCTATTTGAAAATACTTTAATAAGCTTTTGATTTGAGGTATAGGTTGTCTGTACTACACTCTTTTGATATTAAGATTTTAGACAGCTCAGAATCACCACCAATCGGTGATTAAGTTGTATAAAACTTGCATTTTACAGCTTGTTTTCTTTTCATGGAAAACAGCCTTGAAAAAGAAAGGTGTAGGGGCGCCTGGGTGGCTCAGTCGGTTAAGCGTCTGTCTTCAGCTCAGGTCATGATCCCAGGGTCCTGGGATCGAGCCCCGCATAGGGCTCCCTGCTCTGCTCAGCGGGAGGCCTGCATCTCCCTCTCCCACTCCCCCTGCTTGTGTTCCCTCTCTCGCTGTCTCTGTCAAATAAATAAATAAAATCTTAGAAAAAGAAAGCTGTAGCTTTTACTCGCTAGTGTCATTAAACACTGTTCATCAATAGCAGAACAGATTGAGAGTTTACAACAGATTTTCTCCAAACTGGTGTTTGTTTTTTTTTAAAGTGTACATGACTGGTCTAAAAGTATAAGCACTTTAAGAAATGTCAGTATTTTTCTTAAATGATACTATTTGATATGAAACAGAATCCATGCATCTCCTTTTGGCACCTGCGTCCTATGATTGTTTCCTTTTTTTATAAAAAGGATACTGATAAGTGTTTCTCGACTAGAGCCCGCTGTGGCCCGTTGCCCCTCCTGGGGACAGCGCCGACTGCAGCCCGAGGAGTCTGTTTAATCACAGCCAGACCTCTTTGTGTCCTATGAACTAAGAATTACAGTTTTATTTCTCACAGCAATATGAATGCTGGCCCATCTTGGAATAAAGTACAACGTCCAAAAAACCCTTCAGGAAAAAGGCAGAGTCAGTTCCAAGTGCCCCACGTGCCCTCCCAGCCTCCTGCGGATGGACTCCAGGAAAGCGGTTCCCCAGAAGGAAAACCCGAAAGGAGCCCACTGGGCCCCCGGCGGCGGGGCGCCTCGGGGAATGAGCTCTTTCTGGACCTGCCCTGCATGAAAATCCTGAAGGAGGGTGCGGGCGAGGACGAGGACAGCGCCAGCGACCTGTCGGACTCGGAGCGAGTGCCCGGGCCGCCGTCCTCGCGCGCGCCCCCGGAGCTGCACCTGCGCGCGGAGGAGATCGACGCCGCGGACCCCGGTCCGGACCCCGACGCGGAGCCGCAGGGCAGCGCGCAGCCCGCCTACCAATATGCGGACTTCCTGCCCGCCCCGTTCAGCTCCTGGGACCTCCGTGACCTGGCTATGCCGCCCGGCGCTGAGCCCAGGCCCGCAGCTCGGAGCGGCGCCGCAGGGCTGCTGGCCAGGTACATCGACAGGCTGGTCCAGCTCGAGTGGCTGCAGATACAGACCGTCCAGGGCGAGAAGGGGAAGGGCGCCAAAGCCAGGCCTCCCACCGCCCCCGGCTTGTCCACGTCTGGGACTCTGAAAAGCCCCGGCAGAAGCAAGCTAGGGGCCAGTGCCTCCGCCAGGCCTCCCCAGGAGGGGGCTTGCAAATTGGGCGCTTCCGGCGCTTCCCGGAGGAAGGAGGTGCCCCGCGAGGAAGCCAGGCCCTCCTATTACGCGTTTGACACGGCCCCCAAAACCCTCCACGTGCGACGGGGCAGCAGGCCGAGTTCTCGGAAGCCAGCCCTCGACGTGACGGCTGAGGAGCAGAGAAAGAAAGCGGGTAAGAGCCCCAGACTCCAGCGCTGGGACCTGCCCTGCCGTGATGGCGGTGGCCCTGGAGCTCCCACGCAGGGGGTGACCGCTCGGGACTCCGCCGACCCCGGTGGGCCCCCCAGGCCGCAGGCACACGCGGGCCTGCAGAAGAAGGGCGGTGCGAGCAGGTGCGCCCACGCCACCATATCCAGCGAGAAGAAACCCAAAGCCAATGGAGTAAAGCAAAGCACATGCAAATTCAAGTAAGAACCGAAATGATGCACTGCAAAGCCCTGCCGATAGCTAAACGTCAGAGTTCTTCCGAAAGTTAGCATACTGTGAATTTCTGATGACCCACATGTGAGTCGTCGAGGGGTCCCGTGGGGGCAACCCCACCTCACCCCAGCCACACTGGGCTTCTTTCCAAAGAAAGGTGGCTTTCAATGAGCCTTTCTTTGTGTTGACCATCTTAAGCAAATGAGAGCCCTTTAGATAACACTTAACCAGGTCTGCACCATATAACGACATACAACGACGGGGGAGACAGGTGTAAACTGGACGTAGCAGCCAGCCCCGCACCCCGGCCCGCGGCGCCGTCCAGCTCCCCACTCGCTGCGCACCTACAGGTAGAAAGTAGTGCATACCGCTTTCAACTGTGTAGACTCTGAAACGTTTGAAATAGGGTTCTTGGTGTCCTCCTCCTAAACTGTCTGAGCAGAAGTTCTGTCTACTTCAGGCCCAGGAAAGGCTCCAGCCCTTCCACAGGCTCAGGAGCCTCTCCTAGGAGCAAAGTCATGAACACTGAGCTGCTTGTTCTTTCCAGACAATGGAATCTAATACTTTCATAGTTTGGGGTCTTTTTTTTTTTTTTTTAAGGCATTTTAAACTCAGAGGTGGTGGTGAAGTGCACCTTTGTGTTCTTTACCCCGAGGTTAGAGCGGTGCCCAGACTTGGTCCAGATGTGAGTCCCTGGGTCTCAGCAGGAACGTTCCTGCCTGGTAGGAGCCCAAAGTGGAACATTTGGCCCCCGAGTGTTTCTGGCGTAGGTATGCCTTCTGGAAAAGGTTTGGGGAAAAGCCACCGTGTGGAGTGTGTACAGGGAAGGCCTGCCACCATGGATAGACGTGAAAGCGCTGTGACCACCACAGGCATCCCATCCTGACTTGGGACCTGGGTCCTGCTGTCTGTAGCCGACGTAATCTGTTTTACTTTGCAAGAGCAGGACTTTATCACCTTGCTTCAGGGCAGAGGGGTGAGGACACATTTCCAGATGGAGCGGGGAGTGTCTTCTTAACATCCTTCCCGGGTCCCCTGGCTCCCCCGCTCTTCTAGATGCTTCTTATTTAACTGCCACTAAGCCAGGTCTGTGTGTGCCTCTAGTCACGCTGTGAGGTTTCTGTTGATACTGTAAGTATCTTTAAAACCTTTGGTTGACCACTGGATGTACGGTATGTTTTAATGACTGTGGCCGATTTTCTCTCTTTAAATGAGTATTTGTTTTCATCCATACATGTTTCTATTTTTTCACCTTTAGGGCAAATTAAGAACTTGGCACTTTTCCTTTGGAAGTGTGTACTAGCTCGCAGACTCCCCCGAACAGCCCACGTCATCCAAAGCCCTTCAGTTAGTAGGATAACGACCAGAGACATTTGTAAATGAAATAATGCGCACAAGTTAAATGTTAAGATCCCGTTTTAAAATCTGACTTTACTAATATGAAACAACATGTACAGATTTTTAGGGCCGTTTTCTTTTCTCCCACAACTTGACTTCTAGATCTTCACAGATTCTGTCTTACGTTCTTTACCTTTCACACCCCCACTATGGGAGACAGCATGCTGTTACACGAAGATCTTGTACCTTTATTATGTGGGCGAAGACGCACATCTAGTGGGCCTTACTTCCCCAGTTCTCAGTTGTATTGTAACTTTTCTACTCAGTATATGCACTGCAGTTTGAAACCCTAGCACTGCTCTGACTTCACCCTTCTGTGGTTGCTGCGTGGCGTCCCCTGTGCCCTTTGCCTGCACTCCTCCTTGTGAGCTCAGGGGGACTAGTCCTTTGCACCCAGCCGGTGCTACCCCTCATTCATGATGCTTTCTCAGCTACCATGTTTACGCAGCTCTTTAGAACATTTCAGGGCTGATAAATCTCCGTAAGCGCATCATATACATACACATACTCCCATTATTAACACTAAGGGGTTTCGGTGAGCTGCTGCCTTCTCCAGGAATGCTGTGTGTGGGTCCCCTTGGAGGCCCTGCTGGGTGAAGGCCCCGTGTTCACTTTGCCTTGTGGACGTCTGAGCCAAAGACCATCCTGATTAGGAAATTGAGAGGCGGTGCCTCGGATGCCACATTTGTTCCTTGCTCTCTGAATTGAAGTCGGTTGCCTAATTTGGGGAACAGTTATAATGCCACATGTTACGACAGTTTGAAAAGCTTGAAAAAGTGACTTTGCCTCAGGTTGACGGTTTATTTTAACCAGGATTCTTGCGATTGGATCAGAGCTCCTGATGAACAGCAGGGGCTCACTAGAGAACATAAGCACAATTTCATTCCCACGGTTTCCGATCCCCACCCCTGACACAGCCTCCTGTTCTAAATGCTGCAGACAAGAATCCCACCGCTTTCCCGCAGACAGCGCCCATGTCTTGCTAGTCTGGGGACACGTCATTGTCTTCAGAGAAGTGCCTCTCATTTGTGGGAGTTGTTGACATACGTGTTGTGTTTAAACCAACTAAAATAATCCAAGGTTTAAAAAAAAAGTGTAGAGAAAGTTAAGAGCTACTGAAGGTTTAGAATCAGTTAATGGAAAAAGTTGTAAAAACATACAAGAACAAACTGCAAAAACCTATCAGTATTAGCTACAGTTCTTTAGGTTGAGACTATTTCTCAACTCCTTAAGGACCACACTGGCTGAAGGTTCGTAACTGACCAGCAGGGCAGGGTGGGTACCTGTGTTGACAAAGATCGTTGGTCTCACAGCAGCTACGGGCTGAAAGGAGGAAGGCTTGTCCTGGTTCTTACGCCAGTAGGCTAGTTTACCGAAAGACGGAACAATCTCCACCTTCTGTGATCTAAATACTGTCTATTTCCTCTTTATGCTCACTTACTTAAGTAGTTAAAAATAGAAAACTCTAGACGGTATTGTGTTTCAAGGTAACAGAGAACCAGTATTTATGGTTTATTTATGTCCGTGTACTGAGGTTCATTTCACACGGCCTGACCCGATCGAGCATGTTTGCTATTTGCTGTTAAATTATTGTATGCTTGGTTTTGTACATAATAAAACGAAACACGTCTAAGTTTTTGTGAAGCTGGATTTTTCCTCTCTTGAGGTCAGTTAAACAGTAGGAGATGTTGCCTGGGATTTTTGGGCATGGTTTTGTTTTGCTTTTCATGCAGTTCTCCTCCTGAGTTGGTCTCATCTCTGCCTGGTCATCTCACAGATCCGCTGGGCAGGAGACTCTGCTCGTGTCCTTTCTTAACACTCAGCAATGCACCTGCCAACATGACTAGGTGCATCTGAGAAGCACCACGGGTGTTTTCCCGAGTCCCTGTTCCTCTTGTTCCCCCAGAGGTGTCCAACAGTTAGGGAGGCAGGACGGAAATTCACTAACAGTAAAGTGACATGATAGGAGCTCACGCGCCAACGGGCCCCTCCCGGACTGAGCGCCGGCGCTCTCCCAGGAGTGCACCTGGAGCCGTGAACATTCGCAAAGGCCCCTTGCTCCTTGTTCTAAACTCCCTTCTGACAAGAAGGGGCATTCTTTTGAGTCTACCAAATAGTGGAGGTTTAAAACATAATTCCGGGGGCATTAAAAAGCAAAATTTCACTGAGAAAATTTTATAGATCTCATTGGCTTTATTTAATGATGCGTGAGTCGGGCCGCATCCCAGCCAGCAGGTGGAAAGGAGCTCCAAGGAGTGTGCAAAAGGAAGGACTTCTATAGGCAGAAGGGAGTGGGCACCAGGAAGTTGTACTAGACAAGAAGGTGGCTGGGTGATTGCAAGCTCACTTTCCTTTCGGGGGCCAGTGGCCGGGGTCTTATCAGGCGAATGGCCTCCCTAGTGCTGATCAGATGACTCCTGACCGCCTGGTTGAAGATCCCACTCTGGGACAGCCCAAGCTCCAAATAAGGCTGGGTTCTGTGGCTGGCTGGGCAAAGTCACCCCATATGGGCCTGTGGTCTTTTTATCAGCAGGTTTAAAAATAAACTTCCTGGTAGTTGGAAAATGAACCATGTTGGGGTTTTAAATCATAAATTTGTACATAAAATGGTAGGTTATTCTTGGATGTTGCTGTTTTATTATCCATGAGGTGGCAACGAAACCTCTCTACCTAACCTAAAACCACCTCAGTCTAAAGGTCTCCTTGTTTGATTAATATCATACAACAACTATATCAAGCACAGAATAATGGTCAGTGGAAGAACATAGATCATTAATTTGTAAAAATCTTCCTAGAGACCGTGCTTCAAACAATAGGATCCAAATATCCCTGTCCTCAGCAATTTGCTATTGAAGGAATTAACTGTGATAACACTGGGAAACGTATGTGGAATTTTAAAAATGGGGTAGTCACGAATAGAACTGTCCCAGCTCAAATGATATTTTAGAGAAAGCCAATGCACATCTCACTTGTGATGCCAGTCAGCCAGCACGGTTCCGTGGCCCTGCTCCTCCTGTGGCGAGCCCTGCCTTGGCACCTGCTGCAGGTGAAGGAGTTCCCAACGCGTCGCCCCGAAATCCGCCGCCTGGCACATTGCCTACCTTGAGTTAAAGGCACTTGAAAAACAGCAAGTCGAAGAAAAACACTCTTACCTTTCTTCTTTCTCTTCAAAGCAGGAGATGAAATTCCTGTAGGAGAGACGTCCTCCCGGTGCCAGAAAGAAAGAGACATTCTTTCCGTCGGGGATGAGAAGCGGTGACTGAGAAGAATTCTGCACAGATTTTGTTAAAAGGCTCTTGTCATCCTTAGTCTCCCCACATAGCCGAGGACGTTTTCTACAACTGCCTCTCCTTGTTCAACCTATTAGCAAAGCCAGTGACTCCCACCATTTCTCCGGGCCCCCATTCCTTCTCAAGGCCCCCGCGTCTTGCAGAACTGGGATTCCACAGTCGGTCTGCTTTTTTCTCCTGTTGATCTTACGTCGGCTTAATTCTCAGCACCAGCCGAAAAGGACCCAAAGAGGGTGCAGGGGAGCAGTTTGCCACCCCAAAATATTTTTAAGGGACAGCACAGCCACAGGAAAAGCTCTGAAAGCGGAGTGTAAGAGATGCACAGGGGAGATCCCCGTGTGTTGGGGCGTGTCTCCCTCTCTGTACCAGGAAGAGGAAGAGGATCCTAGAAATGCTTATCGACTCTTATCTCATTAAGGCATGGAATTAAATCTGCAAAACAGCCGTACCCATTTATTGTGCTTTTCCTGGTAACCTCACGGGGTAGAATCCAGTGATTCATCAGTTGCATGTAATACCCAGTGCTCACTCCATCACATGTCCTCCTTTGTGCTCATCCTCCAGTGGCCCCATCCCCCTACCCACCTCCCCTCCAGCAACCCTCAGTTTGTTCCCTAGAGCTCAGCATCCCTTATGGTTCACCTCCCTCTCAATTTTCATCTTATTTTTACTTCCATTCCCTTATGTGGAATTTAAGAAACAAAACAAATGAACATCTTCTGTCTTTAGCTGGAGGTGGTATTTAAGGAGGCAGCATGAACCATTTCAGGGAGCTCCTTGGTCTTCTGGGGTGTCTCCCACATGTACAGGGAGTACACGTGTTATTAAACTTCTGTTTGTTTTTCTCCTGTGAATCTGTCTTTTCTTACAGGAGGTCTCAGTCGAGAACCTAGAAGGGTAGAAGTAAAATTATGTTCCCTCTCCTATGACAGTAAAGGTCAAATTTTACCTCCCCTATAGTATGAAAGTCTCTGAACGAGACCCTTGGCAATTCACCAGACACCTGCCCTCGTACAGTAAGGGAAGGGACTGTGCTTTGGTCCCGTGTTGCTCACTTTCCTAACTACTGGAATGAAATGCTTTATCCTTGTAGGTCTTATAAAATAGTGAGAAGAATGATGTACCAGGTTCAGCTGAAGATGTTCTAATTAAAAGAAGTATGTATTTTGCCCCCTGCTCAGGACAGTTTTGACGTGAGAAGATACACTAAGTAGCCTCAAATTTCTCTCTTCCGCTCCTTATCTCCTTTCTTCCCTGAAAAAGCATAAAAACATTCACATACACAAATAACTGAAAAAAGAGCTGGGTGCTTCCACTATCAATATAATTAGTATAAAATATACTTGCAAAAAGCGAGAAACACTCCAATCTGTTATACTTGCAGTGTTCTCCCTCCCCCCGCCCCCATTTGCTCACCTACAACTACTAGTTGAACAAATAGGGGCAAGAGACTAAAGTTTCTCCAAGGAAATGTTCCGGGCAGCCCTTGGTGGCTGACAAAATACTAAAACATAAGGACCACATTTTCTCCTCGGCCCGTGTGGCTACCACAGCAGCAATGTGGGGCAGACGAAAACGTCTCGGTCCCTTAGGGCAAATCAGGAAGGACAAGTGAGGAGTTGTTCTATTCTCACGGGAGGTCTACCCTTCAGCTCTTACACTTGTCAGGAATTGGGGTACATGTGTTAGATGAACACTAGGAGACACTAGGCTCAGAGTACACGTAATAATAACTTGGGTTTTTCAGTGCTGGAGTCAAATTCACTTTTCCGATTTCTTTCCCGCCAGCATCATGTTATGAAAATTTTCAAACATCCAGAGAAGTTGAAAGGCTTGTACAGTGAACGCCCACATGCTCACTGTGTAGAAGCCACTGCTCACGGCTTGTTCTCCGCCCTGTCCCCCCACCTGCCTGCTTCCTGCTCCGTTTCCAGCTGCTTTTGCTCGCTCTCCAGCGCACATGCGGCCATGTCCCGTGTTTCCCTGACCGCCTTCCACACTTCCACCGAGGTTGGTTCGCCCCCTTCAGAAGGCGTCCAGACGTCACACTCTGGGCCTGTCTGCACCTCCCCTCACAGCAGCCCTCTCGGGAGCAGCAAGAAGGCTCATCCCACCATGCCCCTTCTTTGACATTGACTTGACCGGCAGGGGAAGCTCTGTCTCCTGGCCCGCAGGATGGAGGCAGCGTTGGGCGCTTTTCCTGCACCCTCTCGAGGCCCTGCTGTCCGCCACAGCGCCCGTCTCCTTAGCTGCGCGTGGGCCCGGTCAGCCCGACCGCTGTCCAAGTGTTGCTGGGATGGGGCTTCAGGCCCCCAGCTTTGCAGTCACCCCCACCCATTACCAGGGACTCCATTCCCTAGAAAAATCCAACCCACCGACTTCCCGAAATGGAAAGAAATCTTCCCATCCCTCCCCAGTTGCGGGCAGGGCAGCTCCAGCTACAAATGAGGCGAGCAGAAAGCAGCCGACCCCCGGCCCCGGGACCCCTCACATCCACGGCCACAGTGGCAGAGGGAGGGCTGGGGGGGGGGTGGGTTTGACGGGACCAGTTCTGCCATAGTTTGGGGGTCCTGAAGTGTCTGGTCTTAATTGTTGGGGTCTCTTCTTAGAATGTCGTGAATGTAATGCTACCTCGTTTTCAGTTAAGGTCCTACTCACCAATTCCTGGGCCAGTAGAAGTCTTCCGTGAACCCTGCAGAGATGGAGAACAATGTGTTCAAGCTGCCTTCACTAAGGATCCCGAAAAAATGACACTCAGCGAGTGCCTGGTGTTGGTGGGAACCTGCCTATCATGGATGATTCGAGACGAAATTCATCCTCAGCAGCACTCATGATGTGCTTGTGGCGATAGAGAATCCTGGAGGTGAGGCTGTCGAGTCCGGGTAATTAGCGCTCCTTCCTTCCTTTTCCACCACCGGCACCTACATTGCGTCTCTCAGGGTACGTGCATCGGGGAGCTGCCCCCTTGTGGCTGCAAAGTATTAGTGCACGTCCTAGGACACAGGACCACTAGAGTCTGCAATCGCAGATGCTCAGGACGGAGAGGGAACCTTGACACCTTCTAGGTGACACTCACCTGAGACGTGCCCTGCGGCAGGTGAAGCGCACCACCGCTCAGCCCCAATGAGAGAAAGATGGCCTTAGGGGAAGCCGACATCTTGCTCCGTTACTTTTCAGTGTTTGAGGATGTTGAAAATTTGACTGTTTCTAATATATGAAAAGACCAAGTTCTTTCAACTGCAAGAAATGTAAAAATAGAGCCGTTTCCTCGCATCCCCAGCCCCTCTCCAGATCTCTGGAGGCCGGCTTACTGTCCTTGCTTGATGTTATCTCTCAGCACTACTCCATGGAAGGGCTGCCTACCCTGCATCTTCTTTTTCTCCCACAAACATTCGACATGGTTTAGCTTATCTGATCTATGAATCCTGAATTAACGATTCTAACTTAATCAAATTGTCTGTAGACTACCATGGAATAAAAATACCCACTTTGAAAATAAGCATGAAGTTGTAAATTCGATAATTATTATTCCATTTCTATTTATGCACGCGAAATAGAGACCTTAAAATTGCATTTGTTCCTCTTTCCAATAATAAGCTACTGATTCAGATTCAGACAATAAATTTCTCAAATG
Organism: Neomonachus schauinslandi; assembly: GCF_002201575.2. Lineage (NCBI taxonomy): Eukaryota > Metazoa > Chordata > Mammalia > Carnivora > Phocidae > Neomonachus > Neomonachus schauinslandi. The sequence continues at coordinate 135,042,304 of NC_058412.1, forward strand.
ACAGTGTTGAGCGGCATCTCACGGAGCTGTGAATGCACAGGGAGGAAGGTTCCCTTCTCCTACCTTCTCCATCTGCTAAAGAACTGTTTGTTATTTTAAACAAGATGTGGTAACAAACTACGATGTTCAGGTGATCCGGTTAATGGATCTCTCTGATTTTGTTTTAAACTCAGTCATTGTGACCTTGAGTATCGATTGCGTAGAATCCTTGCTTGCCTTTTTTTTCCCTGGTCTTCGAGTGCCAAGACCCCCAGTTTGGCACAGAGAGGCCCCCACCTGTAGGGCGTCTCTCTCCATCTCTCCATCCTCCTTCAATCCCAAAGTCACAAGGGCAGAGTCAGCTAAGCTTAGCAGAGATTTGGGTAGAAATCTCAGAGCCCTGAGACATAGCTGGGATAAAGATCTGCTGGTGCTTTGGAAAGTGAAAGCGTTTGGGTTTCTCTCCTTAATCAAGTCCTTCTTTCTTGGAGTCCTTTTCCACTGCTCTCCTTTGAAAGCATAGGGGTTATAGGAAAGAGTCATTAAAATATCCTGCTTCAGGCAGAGATTGTGGGGCCTTTTACGGCTGGGGTAATCCCCTGGGGTCGGGTTCCACCCTGAATCTGTGCACGTGAGGCGGGCATGTTTCATTCCCCTCCACTCCCTTCCTGGGAACTCGGTTGTCACTGTGAGGTTAAAGCTGGAGGCTCAGCCCAGCCCACTCTGATAAATGCAAGTGCGGCCGGGACAGAGGACGGGAGAGAGGAGAGCAGAGTGCCAAGGACAGGAGTGTCCCCGGAGCAACAGGACACCTGGGCTGGGAAGGAAGTGATCGTTGGTTAGAGGCCTGGCTGTGTGGCCACCTGCACGCGTCCCCACCTGGACATGGACTCCAGGAGCCACACCTCGCTGCTCCTGCTTCCAGTGTTGCTTCTGCTGCTGCAGGTGAGCTGAGGCAGGTGCCTGGAAGCCGGGCTGGGCTCCGTGAGCATGAAGGCCTGTGACTGACGGCACAGCCCCTGCTGGCTGTGCCCCTGCTGGGGTGACAGGCCGGCGGAGGGACCGAGGAGAGCGCTCTGGCCGGGCCCCGCGAGGAGCGCAGGTGTCAGGGGGAGCCTGGGGTCTGCACACCTGGAGTGGGGCATCGGCAGCGGAGCTCCCGAACGTATACGAAGGAGGGGTTTGGGTGACAACCTGTTTGGGGCCGTGCAGGAGACAGGGGAAGGGGACTCATCTTAAACTGGTTTATAGAGTTCACACCATTTTTATTTAGATTTGTGTTAACCCAGACTTTCTAAGGGTACTTCTGTTCACACCTCACGTAAGACTGAGACAATCTCAGCTGTGATTTGACAGACAATATGAGCAAATTGAGAGTGGGGGAGGACTTAGCCCTCTGCCCCCACCCCTGGCCACAGCTCAGATGGAAGGACTGCACTTGACTTGCTGCCAACTCCACGGCTTTCCAAGGACGGGTGGGGCGATCTCAAGGCTATTATGTCCAGTTCTCCCGAAGTGGCTGGCCCAGGGCCAGCTGTCGGTCAGGACCAGGCTGCTCAGCATCCGAACCCGGCTGGTCCGCCACCGGCTGGCGGTCTGGGCTGACCACTGACCCTGGTCCTCACCTCAGCTCGACTCGGACTCTTCTCGGGAGCTGTCCAACTCCGAAGGCCTGGACACCTTCCCCAGAGGTTCAGACGGAGCTGATCTGCGGGGTGGCCTGGGCTTTATGGCTTTAAGCTGACCTTGTTAAGCTTCATTTTCTTTACCTGGAAATGGAGCTAATATTTGCTCTTCCCTGTCCTGTGAAGGAAGAGGTGGGCTGGGCCCATGTGCCCATACGTCCCTGTCCTTCTGGATTTGTAGCCACGGCGAAGGGTTGGCAACAGGCATCTGCCACCCATGCTCCCGCTTGCTCTGGGCTGCACGCGGGGATGGAAGAGTAAACACGCTGGGGGCCGTGTGTGACCCAGCACTCTCGTGCAGGTCTGCTGCTGCCGCGAGTGCCTTGTTTGGCACCAGTTGCTTGGCGTTTGGAGGATTTTCTCAGTCCCTTTTTGCCATTTCCAGTTGTGAATGCCCTTAATCAAACAGCACTCTCATTTTATCTCCCATACCTCGTCGAGTCCTGTCAATAGCCTGTTTTTTTTTTTTTTTAAAGGTTTTATTTATTTATTTGACAGAGAGAGACACAGCGAGAGAGGGAACACAAGCAGGGGGAGCAGGAGAGGGAGAAGCAGGCTTCCCATGGAGCAGGGAGCCTGATGCGGGGCTCGATCCCAGGACCCTGGGATCATGACCTGAGCGGAAGGCAGACGCTTAACGACTGAGCCACCCAGGTGCCCCACAATAGCCTGTTTTAATCATCAAACCCTGTCCCCCTATTTCTCTTGCTCCTGCCCTTGCCCCTTACTGGGCTCATCAGAAAACACAGGTGCATTTTCCTCTTCTCTGTTGTATAAGCACAGAGCCCAGCCAAGTTGATGCATGTCTGAGGAGGTGTTGAGTGGGGTCACGCAGCAAGGAGTGGACTGGGGGTGGTAATTCAGTGTTTGGTGAAAGCAGCTTTAGACCGGTTCCAGGGGATCGAGACAAGGAAAAGAGTGTGCTACAAAAAGAATCAGGTGTTTTTTGCAGTCCCCATCCTGGACCCTTAACAGGGCAAAGAGCTTTCTGCCCAGTGGGTGTTCGGTCCCTTGCTGAATTGGCTCTAAATAACCCATTCCTTCCCACTCCTTTCATTGGCCCCAAAGTTGGCTTACAACCATCTCAGGGGACATCCAAAACAGGTGCCCACTGGCCCTCCTCTGAGCTCTACATTTAACGCCAGTCCCCGTCCTATTGGAGTGCTGTTCTGTCTACAACAGTTTTCCTCTGCCCCACACCCTTGCTGTCTGGGGGACATAAAGCAAGTGATAAAGTTGTGACTCCCTGCAGGTTTTCGTCTTGGATCCAGATTCAATGATAAGTCATGGAAGGGAGTCCTGCCCTTCTCGTAGGGTAATTTCTGATCCCGAGGATTCATGAATCCTCTGCTCTGGGCTGTGGCAGGCTTCCAAGATCAGAGAGGAGGGGGGGTTTGAGACAATAAAATCGGACAGTGAGCAAAGTCTGTTATGTTGTCGTTGCTATTTTTTAACCTGGGAAATTCTAAATCGACTTATCTTTAAAAAACTGTCAGCATTGATGCTCTGCCTGATTAATTTGCTAAGCCCCCATTTAAGGACAACAGTTAGTGGATTGCAGAAGGTGAGGGATGCTGTGGTGGGGGGTGGAGGGTGCGGGAAGCTGGGTACTCGGCAGGGACAGAGCAGGCTGGACTCTGTCCCGAGAGCCCTGGGGACCTAGGGACATGATGAGGTCTGCACTTTTAAAGATCACCTGAGCTTCTGTATGGAGAACATACTTGGGCAGTATATTAATCTCCTAGGGGTGCCACAGCAAAATGCCACAAACCGGACGGCTTCGAACAACAGAAATGGACAGCGTGGAGCCATCGTTCATCATACCGTATTACATATTTGAAAGTTGCTAAGAGAGTAAATCTTAAAAGTTCTCATCACAAGAAAAATAATTCTGTAATTATGTGTGTTGGCAGATGTTAAGTAGACTTATTGTGGTTGATCATTTTGCATTATGTGCAAATATCAAATCATGATGATGTACACCTGAAGCCAATACAATGGCGTATGCCAATTACACCTCTATTCCAAAAAATTCTCCTTGAATGCAAATTTGCAATCAAAAAAGAAATATTTTCAGGGAAGAATTATTTCCATGCAGGCTTCTTACTTCCTTAGCATCCTCTGCAGACACAAAGCCCTCCTGTACCTAGGTTATTTCCCTTCAACGACACCATGGCCGCTCGACCAGGCCAGCCTGGACAATCCTGTCAGATGATGTGCCCGCCTGCCACACAGTGTTAGGTGGACGCTGCGGCCAGAGACGCCAGCCTCTAGAAAGTTTTCTCCCTTCACATTACAGAAACGTTATGTGCACCTTTTAAATGCTATCCTCTTTGGATCAACTGCCTAAATTTGGCAGGGATGGGAAATATAATAAGCACACTTGAAAAATCATTTCAGCAAATATAACCTTTTTCTGGTCTTCCTGTGACAGCCAGACAAGATCACGCAATTTGCGAGGCGTGCGTGGAGGGGGGATGGGAAACACGCAGTGTCAGGTGGCAAACCTCAGCACCCACAGTTCTCATGTGGAGTTGACTGAGCCATTCAAGTGCTGGCAGACTGAGTTGAAGGCACAGAGCTTGTGTGTGGAAAGGGCCCTTGAAGGGCCTCACTTACAGAAGGGGAAACTGAGGCCAGCGATGAAGTGAAACCTTGATGTATTCCTTGTTAGTGGTCTGGGCCACCTGGGAATAGATCTGTGTTGGAAATGGAATGAATTTCTTCATTCTTTTGCAAGAACTGCAATCTTCTCCATTTTAAAACTATATACCTGGTGGGGTGCCTGGGTGGCTCAGTCGTTAAGCATCTGCCTTCGGCTCAGGTCATGATCCCAGGGTCCTGGGATTGAGCCCCGCATCGGGCTCCCTGCTCAGCGGGAAGCCTGCTTCTCCCTCTCCCACTCCCCCTGCTTGTGTTCCCTCTCTCGCTGTATCTTTCTCTGTCAAATAAATAAAAAATAAAAAAATAAAAAATAAATAAAAACTATATACCTGGTTAGGCCCTTCATTTCAAACCACCGGCACGAATCAAGAAGGATCAATGTTTGAATAAATCAGTGTTTGAGATTTTGGAACTCCAAGACTTTAAAAATTCTTTTCCTTTAAGTAAACAGAAATGTAGTCTGTAGCAGGAAAGAAATATCATCATTGTCCTTGACGTTCATGAAACAAGACAGCCGGTGATGTCTGCCCTCCACCAGGAGGGTGGCTGGCCACAAGGGAAGGACACACGAAGAACGTGTGTTCATTTTCTGTGAAACCGCTAACACGCAGTCCATCGGGCAGCCGTGTGCCCTGCAGCAAGAACGGACCCTTACGGGTGCAAGGCACCCAGGACCAAGGGGGCTCACGATCACTCACCGTGTCCTGGAGACTGAGGCATAAGTCCTAGAGTAGCCGGTGTCCAACCGTTTGCTCTCAGGATGCCTTTACACATGTCACATTACTGAGAGCCCAACGAGCTCGTGCTGACGTGCGTTATATTTACTATGATTTACCATATTAGAAATTAAGAGTGCGACATTGGAAACTTTTCTCAGTTCATTAAAGATAATACTAGACCCAGTACATGTGAGTATATGTCACATGCTTTTATGAAAAATAACCATATTTTTAAAGAAATTCCACTTAGTGTGAAGAGTGGCACTGTTTTATATTCTTGCAAATCTCTTGTTCTAAAAGAAGATGGCTGGATTCTCCTCTCTGAGTCTGCTCTCAGTCTGTTGTAAATGTTGTTAAAGGACATGAAGACATTCTGGCCTCAAACACATATGCATATGGAAAGGGAGGAATATTTGAATGTCCTTGAACAGATAATTGTGGATATCCTTCTTTGATATTACACCAGAACTGAACAAGTGGTATTTTTGAACAGTCACTTGCCATGTGGAATCTGTACACATCTTAATAAACCTTCCTTGCTCTGTTACATCAAAACCACTGGTCTGTCTTGCATTTTGGATGACTCTTCCCTGTGCATGACTTTGGAATGTCATGCATTAATCATTAGGAAACTCTTGGCTCATTGAGTTATGCAGATCTTCCAAATGTTGACAAATTTCATTCTATAAAAGGAGAAAATCACACTCATTAATATCTCCACTGATATCATCAGAAACATCTTGAAGTACTGGGAAGCTGTCAAGCACATTGTAGCAGACACAAGTTTTCCAAAATTCTAAATTTTGGCTTGAAAGTTTACATTTTATCGTCGGCAACATGACACCATCCATGGTTTCTCTTGAAGTGATAGGCTCACTTGTTTACCATCAAAGTACCATCTACCAAGCGCCCAATCCTGAACAACACAGTCTGTCAGTCAATCTTTCAAGGAAAATGCTGTTCCATAAAAAAGAGGCCTCTTCATCCTTTCTTGATTAAAGCTCTTCAGAGTGTAGGGATAGAGGGTACATACCTCAATATCATAAAAGCCATCTATGAAAAACCTACAGTGAATATCATTCTCAATGGGGAAAAACTGAGAGCTTTTCCCCTAAGGTCAGGAACACAGCAGGGATGTCCACTATCACCACTGTTATTCAACATAGTACTAGAAGTCCTAGCCACAGCAATCAGACAACAAAAAGAAATCAAAGGCATCCAAATCAGCAAAGAAGAAGTCAAACTCTCACTCTTTGCAGATGATATGATACTTAATGAGGAAAACCCAAAAGACTCCACCCCAAAACTGCTAGAACTCATACAGGAATTCAGTAAAGTGGCAGATATAAAATCAATCCACAGAAATCAGTGGCATTTCTATACACCAATAACAAGACAGAAGAAAGAGAAATTAAGGAGTCGATCCCATTTACAATTGCACCCAAAACCATAAGATACCTAGGAATAAATCTAACCGAAGAGGCAAAGAACATGTACTCAGAAAACTATAAAATACTCATGAAGGAAATTCAGGAAGACACAAAGAAATGGAAAAACATTCCATACTCATGGATTGGAAGAACAAATATTGTGAAAATGTCTATGCTACCTAGAGCAATCTATACATTTAATGCAATCCCTATCAAAATACCATCCACTTTTTTCAAAGAAATGGAACAAATCATCCTAAAATTTGTGTGGAACCAGAAAAGACCCCGAATAGCCAGGGGAATGTTGAAAAAGAAAAGCAAAGCTGGTGGCATCACAATTCCGGACTTCAAGCTCTATTACAAAGCTGTCATCATCAAGACAGTATGGTACTGGCACAAAAACAGACACATAGATCAGTGGAACAGAATAGAGAGCCCAGAAATGGACCCTCAACTCTATGGTCAACTAATCTTCGACAAAGCAGGAAAGAATGTCCAGTGGAAAAGAGACAGTCTCTTCAACAAATGGTGTTGGGAAAATTGGACAGCCACATGCAGAAGAATGAAACTGGACCATTTCCTCACACCACACACAAAAATAGACTCAAAATGGATGAAAGACCTCAATGTGAGACAGGAATCCATCAAAATCCTTGAGGAGAACACAGGCAGCAACCTCTTCGACCTCAGCCGCAGCAACTTTTTCCTAGAAACATTGCCAAAGGCAAGGGAAGCAAGGGCAAAAATGAACTATTGGGACTTCATCAAGATAAAAAGCTTTTGCAAAGCAAAGGAAACAGTCAACAAAACCAAAAGACAACCAAAAGAATGGTTAGTTCTATAAAGAACTTATCAAACTCTACAACCAAAGAACTAATCCAATCAAGAAATGGGCAGAAGACATGAACAGACATTTTTCCAAAGAAGACATCCAAATGGCCAACAGACACATGAAAAAGTGCTCAACCTCACTCATCATCAGGGAAATACAAATCAATACCTCAATGAGATACCACCTCACACCAGTCAGAATGGCTAGAATTAACAAGTCAGGAAATGACAGATGTTGGCGAGGATGCAGAGAAAGGGGAACCTTCCTACACTGTTGGTGGGAAAGCAAGCTGGTGTAGCCAATCTGGAAAACAGTATGGAGGTTCCTCAAAAAGTTGAAAATAGAGCTACCCTATGACCGAGCAATTGCACTACTGAGTATTTACCCCAAAGATACAAATGTAGTGATCCAAGGGGGCACATGCACCCCAATGTTTATAGCAGCAATGTCCACAATAGCCACACCATGGAAAGAGCCTAGATGTCCATCAACAGATGAATGGATAAAGAAGATGTGGTATATATATATACAATGGAATATTATGCAGCCATCAAAAAAAGAAATCTTGCCATTTGCAACAATGTGGATGGAACTAGAGGGTATTATGCTAAGCGAAATAAGTCAATCAGAGAAAGACAATTATCATATGATCTCATTGATATGAGGAATTTGAGAAACAAGGCAGAGGATCATAGGGGAAGGGAGGAAAAAATGAAACAAGATGAAACCAGAGAGGGAGACAAACCATAAGAGACTTTTAATCTCAGGAAACAAACTGAGGGTTGCTGGAGTGGAGGGGAGTGGGAGGGATGGCGGGGCTGGGTGACGGACATTGGGGAGGGTATGTACTATGGTGAGCACTGTGAATTGTGTAAGACTCACGAATCACAGACCTGTACCCCCGAAACAAATAATACATTATATGTTAATTAAAAAAATTTTTAAAAAGGTTAAAAAAAAAAGTGGCCTGTTCAGCTAGCGACTCCGAGGATCACCCACGTGCTTTCGTTGAGACTCTCTACTCCACTGTGCCACCTGGGGTTTCGCACATACTTCTCACCTAGTCGTGCAGAGTCCTACAAATGCGCATCCCAGTGACGCAGGGCAGGAACATCAGGGACCTTTACTGACTGCATCGCTCTGGTAGCATCAGGGACCCCAGCGGACCACACTTGGGAAGTCCTGCTCCACAGAAATGTTCTCTATGCATATGGATGTTTATTACCATGGCATGTCTCTGTAAGTGATGGCAAACAACTGGAAGTAATCTAAATAACCATCCCCAGGAGAATGAACAAATGAATTGTCCTCTGTTCGTGTAGTGAAATGCTATATGGTAGTGAAACTGAGTGGACTAGAGCCGTAGGTATCTACACACGCGCACACACACACGCTCGTTCAGTGTTGGCTGTGACATATTCTGCACAATCTATCTGTTCCAACAGCTTCACTGTACACGTGTGACTGTTTTCGGGGGCAGTGGCAGTTCGTTGAGATGTAAATTATAAATAAATAATTCTCGATGTAAATCATTATATAAATGAAAAGTACCAAGTTCTATTGTTTTATTATTATAAGATAAAGTCTAAAAATAAGGAAAAAGTAAAAGAAGAAACAGGCAGAAAAGCCCACTTGAACCTCTCCACCAGTTATGTTTGGTGCTATTCTGCACGTGACCCGTGACATAAATGCACCCGTGCTCATCCCGAACCGACAGTTTGATCTCCCACTGTGCTACCTGCGGTCACAGCAGGTGCGCTATGGTTTGAATGTCACTAGTCTTGGTGGGACTCTGTGAGAATCCTTTTGGTTACTTCTCCTACAGTTGCAGAGGAAAAGCAATAAGCATGACCTGAGATGTCAAGAACCAGAAATTAAAGTTCTTTATTTTCTCTTTTCTCATTCTAGAAGATTTGTGTGTCTTTAGGCAGTTTCTACCTGAGTCTGATAAGTATATTCCCTACTAATTCACGTCATTTTTATTTTTAAGGTCAACAGCATCAACAGTTTCCAACAAGAAAAGGATGCTCTTACTGATCAAACAAAGGTGGGGTTTGGAAGTCACTGTCTTCATAAACAAAGTGAGATCACACTTGACTCAGAGATTTGATCGCAATTTCATCGAACATCTGCTCGATGTTCAGTTTGCAGAAAATAAATTAGTAACTAGATGTGGCCTTTTGGAATCTAAAGGGACTGCTAGAGAATTATAGAGGATGCTTTTTTTTTTTTTAAAGATTTTATTTATTCATTTGAGAGAGAGAATGAGGGAGAGAGAGAGCACATGAAAGGGGGGAGGGTCAGAGGGAGAAGCAGACTCCCCGCCGAGCAGGGAGCCCAACGCGGGACTCGATCCAGGGACTCCAGGATCATGACCTGAGCCGAAGGCAGTCGCCCAACCAACTGAGCCACCCAGGCGCCCTGAGGATGCTTTTATGTCTACTAGAATATGAACAGTCTGTGAACGTCAGAAATCAGCCACACGGCGCTAGCCCAGAGCTTTCTCCACACTGTTTTCTTCTTTATGGAGTTAAAATATATTGAACTTGATATCCTCCAGTGTGTGAACTTTGGACAGCCCAGGGAGGCAGTCACACTTTGTTATGAGCTCATGCCACCTTATGAATACTTCCTTCCCATGGTTCTTGTCATCAACTCATTTAAACACAGTTGACCTTTGACAACATGGGCTTGAAGTGCATGGTCCACTTATATGCAGATTTCTTACAGTACAGTGCTGTGAATGTATTTTCTCTTATGATTTTCTTAATGACATTGTCTTTTCTCTAGCTGACTTTACACTAAGAATATGGCATATAATACACATAACATACAAAGTATGTGTTAACCGACTGTTCATGCTATCAATAAGGCTTCCAGTGAAAAATAGGCTGTTAGTAGTTAAGTTTTGGAGAAGTCAAAGGTTATACAGGGATTTTTGGCTACCCCAGGGGGCAGTGCCCCAACCTTGCATAGTTCAAGAGTCAACTATAATTTTTGAAAAGGCTTACATGTTTGTGGATAAAAATTAACATGGCTAGAAAGCAGCTTTGCTTGGAATAAGTAGATGGTTAAACTCTATCTCTGGTCTCTCGCCTGACAAATCTCTGAGCCTAATGTCTGGGTCTGAGTCTCTTCCTGTTAAAAGTGAGAGTAGTAGATGAAGAGGCATTAAAGACCTATCAGCACTGAATGGAGACATTCTCATGGACTATTTCAGAACGACAGAGGGAAATAGGAGGGAGTAACTTTCTCATTCACTCAGCAACCGTGTGCGTGTCTGTCATAGCACAGATGTGAGCACACAGTAGGCAATGATCTCTAATGTTATGTCTGCATAGCCCCTAAAGACCTCAGGATCCGTGTAAAATCAGTGGGCGGCCCATGCCCCAAAGTCTAGAAACACCTCTATAGTTGTCAGGAGAACAGGCACTTTTAATATCTAAGCATTGGAGGCTGTTGTGAGGACAGGGGATATAATGCCAATCAAGTGCCTGTCCGTGCCTGCTACATCGATGTCACCATCATCCTCGTGGTTGTCGCTATAATTTCAGGGAGACAGCCGCCGGCCCCTACGGCGATCCAAGAGAAGACGGGTTATTACCACCCTGGAACTGGAGGAGGACGATCAAGGACCCTTTCCCAAACTTGCTGGGGAGGTGAGGAAGGCCCCCGCCACCCTCTCTGACTAGGCACGCCCCCTTTGGCAGGAGGACCGAGTCTTGAAGGGCTACTGCTCGGGAGGCCAGGGAGTTCCGTGGGAGGAGGAATGCTCTGCCCTGGGTTCTAGAACCCACTCTACCTCTACCTGACTGGGGGGCTTCGGGCAAGTCACTTCATGTGAGCGTGTGCCGAGAACATCAGTCCCATGGGACAAGCCCTGCTTTATTTGGCCCATGCAAGCGTATTATTTAAAAATAAGGAGGGGCGCCTGGGTGGCTCAGTCGGTTAAGCGACTGCCTTCGGCTCAGGTCGTGGTCCTGGAGTCCCGGGATCGAGTCCCGCATCGGGCTCCCTGCTCGGCGGGGGGTCTGCTTCTCCCTCTGACCCTCCCCCCTCTCATGCTCTCTGTCTCTCATTCTCTCTGTCTCAAATAAATAAATAAAATCTTTAAAAAAAAAAATAAGGAGATGGTGGTTACCAGAGACTGGGAGGTGGGGGCAGAAGGGAGATTAAAAAAATAAATAAATAGGAAAAGCAAAGCTGGGCTGCCAGGGCTGGCAGGGAGGAGGTCATGAGGGCTTATTGTGTGAGGGGGACAGAGCGTCAGTTTGATAAGATGACAAGAGGTCTGGTCACGGATGGTGGTGGTGGCCACCCAACAGTGTGAGTGTGCTTAGTCCCGCCTGAATGCACACTTCAAAATGAGGAAGGTAGTAAACTTTATGTTGTGTGTATTTTACCACAAGGAGATGGAAACGACAGGACGATTGTAGTAGAAATTCTGTACTTCTAGCGGCTTTCTGAAAGTTGGAAGATCTGCCCACAGGGAGCCTACGTTCCCACATGGCAACAACTGGATGGGGCTTGAGTTTCCCACGGTCCCCCCGCTCCCTGTCGTCTCCCTCCCTCTGAGGTCGAAGCCGTCACGTGACCATGTTGGGATGCTGGACTTTTTGCACGTGGCCATGTCATTCTTTCCATGACACTCCTGACCCGATGGACCTGTGAATTACATGCTGAGTGACTAGATCCCTACAGCATTGACATCCAACGATTTCTGGACAAAGAAATTAAAATAATTTGTATTTTTGCAGTGTTTATAAAAATAGTAGATGCCTGCTATAAAAAAAATACAGAAAGTTTTCAAGGCTCAGTGGTTGAAACGATCTACTCCTAAGAGTCTGGAGGACGCAGTGGGCTCATACCGCAGACGCAACACACCCTTGCTGCCTCCGGGAGTCCCACATCCTTGCTGTTTCCCCACCACGCGGTGCTGTCAACGACAGTACCTACATTATAGGGTCGTGTTAAAGATTAAATAGGCTAGGGCAAGTAAGGCATGGCTCATGCTAAGCCCTTTCTAAATGTTAGCCGCGCGAGGGTTCCTCCTCTCTCCCTGAAGGGATCACCCGTATTAACACATTGGGGTGTGCTCTTTCAGATATTTCTCTATAGTCTGACCAAGGTGAGTCCATATTGACAACATGGGCTCGCACTACATCTATCGTCTGCAAGTTGCCTTTCTGGTTTCCCAGTGAGGCATGGCCCCCTTTCTGGGGCAAAGCCTGTAAGTCCTAAAGACTGGGGGCCCCTGCCCCATGAAGGGGGTACTGCACTAGGATTCTTTCCCTTGGGAAGGACATGTGCGTTCTTCCCACTTGTTCCCTGTGACAAACCTCATTCCCGCCTCTTTGCATGTCTGTTTCTTTTGGATAAACCCTCAGATGAGCGATTGCGAGGTGTGGTGCTTTAAAAATGCCTTTGAATCCTAGCCTGGATATTTGGCATGCCTTGTGGTTTATTCTCATTCTCTTCTCCCCCCCCCCCCCTTGTTTTTTCCTTTGCAGCTGTTCAATGATGTGTCCCATAACATGTCATTAATATATTTAATCAGTGGACCTGGTGTGGATGAATATCCGGAGATTGGTTTGTTTTCTGTAGAAGATCAGAGGAACGGGTGAGTGTATGTTCACCGCCCTGTCGATCGAGAGACAACACCGTCTTTTACGGTACCTAACATTTGATATATTCTCAGCTTGGATTTATTGTAAAGTTGTTGTGGGACTATTGTATTCGGCAAGCATTAGTTAAGCTGCCCACGTGCCATGCCGTGGGAGACTGCACATTACACACTGTGGCAAGCTTTAAAAGCATGCATGAGCAGGGAGGCTAATTTTGTAACGTTCTTTTAAAGTTCTGGACTCTGTGATGATGTATGTGAGCCACTAGATCTTCCTTCTAATGACCGGATTCCCAGCACCAACGGGATATCCGAAAGCGTTTGGGGATAGGGCTATAGAATGTTTATAAAATGGCCTAATTTGGTTTTGAGTCACAGTTGAAATGTGTGGACAGAAGCTACAAGCAGACCCCACAGTTGCCTAACACCTGATGAACAAGCAATTACATACCGGTGTTGGTTTGTTCTTGTGACTCCCCGTGTTCTTTAGGATCTCCTAACCCCAACACCATGGTCTACTCTGAATTTGAAATCCAGGTTCAAAACCAGGAAAGGAAGCGATAAAGTAAAATGCCTAAGCCATGGTGGTGTATTAGGCTACCAGCCTCACCTTATAGGGGATGCTCAGGATGCTATATAGCCTTTGTTGTTTTGACTTCTGCTGGGAACTGAGCTTGGTTCTCGGGCCTGCTTCGTGGTACATTAACTTCTTCAGGGTGGGAAAGAACACCTCAAAGAAGTAATTTATATACCTTTTCTCCAATGACCTCAAAATATTTATATACATAATAAAATGGATGCCCTTAACTCATTGATAGGCTCTGAATCTCTAGTTTTTAAGCAAGGAGAAATTCTCCCCAAACTCCAGAAGTCATGCAGAGATGACTCTGGAGGTCTTCACTATATTCACATAAACCCCTGCCTCATCTAGTGAATGTGCAATGTCTGTTAGACAGAAGGAACATAGAGTGATGTGAGGGGACCCTGGGCAGCCCTGCTAAATCTTGAGCGAGCAAACAGATCACCAAGGGATCTTGTAAAAATGCAGATTTGTTTCTGTAAGTCAGGGTGGAGCCCGAGACTCTCCATCTCCAGCCAGCTCCCAGGAGAGGGTGCTGCGCTGGCCCGTGGCTGCTGGGTGAGCTCAAGCCCGAGATCTGATCCCCCCAACCGTTATCACAGCCGTCGTTTTACACCAAACTCTACAATCACTTGCTAGCTGGCCCGTCATTTGACTGTGAACTTCCACGAGGGAAGACAGGGTGGGGATTTGGAGGCGTGCCCCCACCCGTGGCTCTGTCTCATGTCCCTGGTTTACTGTCTCCTTATTACTTCTCACCACCTGAACTGTATGCCTGAAACGTGTTTGGTTCTCTGTGGGTGGTCAATCTCCCCACTAGAACGCATTTCCCCCGAGTCAGGAATAGGGCTCTGCACGTTGTGGGTTTTCAGTCAATTATGTTCCATGAATGAATGAGCATGGCAGAATGCAGTCTCTTCTTCCAGGGTGTTATGTGTTGAATTGTGCCTTCCAAAAAGATGGGTTCAAGTCCTACCCCTGGTACCTGTGAATATGACCTTATTGGGATATAGGGTCTTTGTAGATGTCATCAAATTAAGGTGAGGTCATACTGGATTAGGGTGGCTGGCATCCTTATAAAGGGAGGGGGATTTGGACACAGAGGACAGAGGGGAGAAGGCTGGAGACAGAGACGGGTGTGATACATCTGTAGGCGGGGGACACCAGGATTGCTGGCAGCCCCCAGCAGCTGGGGGAGAGGCTCAGAGTCTCCAGAGGAAACCAAGCCTGTTCTAGTTTCCAGAAGCGTGAGAGAACACATTTTGTTGTAAGGCACCTGGTTGTTGCAGCAGATATAGGAAACTAGCAAGCAGGGGTTACCATACATGCTAGGAAGACAAGAAACAGTCTGATGAGAAGGATTACCAGCTGTGAAAAGTGGGCTAAGCAGGAGTCACAGAAACACCACACAGGCCGGGCCTTCGGGCTCAGCCACCTGCTTCTGCAGAAGGATGCTTGCTACCGGGTTTTGGCCATGCATAAAGCCAGGATGTATTAGAAACGAAGTCAGCCCGAGGGTTGGCCAAAAGGCATTCCCAGTAGAACTGCTGTGTTCTTGGGGAAGAGTGAAGGAGTCACAAGAATTAGCCAAAACATATAAAAACTTGTGTTTGGGAGGTGGGGTGGGGAGGGCTGACTTCTTGTTAATTCCGTAAGCCTGCAAAGAATGCAGTGTCACCAGCTGAGAATTCCTGGAAGATTTAAGACACAGCTGGAAAGGGGAAAAGTCTGACTTTTTCTGTGTAGGAGTCTCGTCTGTTTATATCAAAATATGCTCAATTTCATCGGATACAAATACACTCAGGAAAGTCATTCTTTTTTTTAAAGATTTTATTTATTTATTTGACAGAGAGAGACACAGCGAGAGAGGGAACACAAGCAGGGGGAGTCAGGGAGGGAGAAGCAGGCCCCCCGCTGAGCAAAGAGCCCGATGCGGGGCTCGATCCCAGGACCCTGGGATCATGACCTGAGCTGAAGGCAGACGCTTAACGACTGAGCCACCCAGGCACCCAAGTCATTCTTTTATATTCCTCAAAATCATCATTTGTGGATCTTTATGCCAATGCACTCATCTTTGCCTACTTGAAACCTATGCATACAAGTGACTTTGTCTTGTGTGTTTGGCATTTAAGGTACTCCCGTGTGCTTGTCTGTGACTAAGAGTACATATCCAGCATGTGCCATTTCAGTGGTCATATGCCCCTCCATCATGTCACCGCACTGTGGTGTGTCACTCAAGGATCTAAATCTTAAGGCTGTAACAAAAGGCTGAAAACCGTTTCCAAGTGCAGAAAATATCCATGACATTTCTTTTCTCCATTGCAATTCTGAGTCCCCGAAATTCTTAGCGTCTTGCCAAAGAATAAACAGCACTTACGCCTCTCAGGCATCTAACAGAACTGACGATCTCTGATGTAGCTTTTAGGATAATAAATGGAATATAAAATAATAAACAAAACAAACATGGGGTTCTTAATTTTAAGTGGAAGGATTACAGTTGGCGCTGTGTTGGGGCCAGAAGTCTGCGGGATTAGGGAGCAGAGATGCCCGCGCAGTCATAAATTATAGAAGAGCATGTGGAAATGGTGTGGGAGAAAGCCAATTTGCTTGAACAGAAATTTAAAAATGTATGTTGGACTCCCGGGAGCAGACCAGTGCAGTGGTCTTGAGGGGAGAGGAGACAGCTGAACCCGGAGAGCCTGGGGCCCAGGCCACCACTGGAGGACAGCTGGTGGGACCACCATGGTGGAAGCTGATGAGTGGATGCCAACAAGTCTGCAGGAAAGAGGCCCAGGGAGGTGGGTGCAGTGGAGATCTTGTGGGCTCTGGGGAAAGGAGAGATTTCTGCCTGAAGCTGGCAAGGTGCTAAGACCCCCGGCTGGTGAAGCTGCCTGCTGTGGGCTCTGGGTGGCTGTGGAGGGGAGTGATGGTGTAGGCAAGTCTACATCTACTTGGACTTGAATCTGGGCTGCACTGAGTGGACAGCCACGGAACCTCTCCGTGGTCCACAGTAGGGCGCCAAGAATGCCTCCCTCTAAGGCTTCTGTGAGGCAGGAAGGAGGTGATCTATGTAGGAGCTCGGTCCTGGGCCTCACTGAAGCTGCTTCTCCTGGAATAAAGCCCGTGCTTGCTCAGTGTCCCCCCAGCAGGGCTCTGTACCTGCAAGCAGACAACCCTTGAGAAAGCATTGTTCCCAGAGCGGAGAGCTCTTCCGCGCAATGTCACCCCTTCCCACTCCTTTTTCTGGGACTCTGAACTCCTTCTGTCTCAGCGCTGACTCCCCACAATCTCTTCAGCTTTCAACAAATAAAATCACTGTTTATCCTAGAGCAACAGAGATTCAGTGGCAATGTCATATTAGACTTATTTTAATATATATATTATATATAATATAGTATATATGTTGGGGTGCCAACAATATATAATATATATAACATATATTATATGTATTGGGTGGCTCAGTTGGTTAAGCATCTGACTCTTGATTTCGGCTCAGGTCATGATCTCAGGGTCCTGGGATCGAGCCCCGTGTCAGGTTCTGCACTCAGCTCTCGCTCTCCCTTTGCCTCTCCCACCTCTGGCTCTCTCTCTGTCAAAGAAATAGATAATTCTTTTTTTAAATATATATATATATATATGGTGCTCCCTTTGGCAGCATGTAGACTAAAACTGGAATGATACAGAGAAGATTAGGATGTCCCCTTGCACAAGGATGGCAGGCAAATTTGTGAAGCATTCCATATTTAGAAAAACAAAAATAAATAATATATATGGTTGCCCACTTTTTATTTTATAAGTAGGGACTTTTAAAAATTAATAGACTTTATTCTAGAATTGTTTTAGGTTGACAGAAGAGGAGAGTGGAAAGTACAGGGTGTCTGCTCCCCCTCTTTCCCTCCCCCCCCAGTTTCCTCTCTCGTTAACGTCGCACATTAGTGCAGTACGTTTATGACAGTGGATGAGCCAATACGATACATTATTATTAACAAAGCCCATAGTTCACATTAGGGCTCGCTTTTGGTGCTGCACATTCTATGGGTTTGGACAAATTGTATATGACATGTATCCACCCTTATAGTACCACATAGAGTATTTTCACTGCCCTAAAACTCCCCTGTGCTCCCCATTATCCAACCATCCCTCTTTCCTGAGCCCTCGGCAGCTGTGATCCTTCTGCTATCTCCATACGTTTGCCTTTTCCAGGATGTCATATGGTTGGAATCATATGGTGTGTATACAGCCAGTTCAGATTGGTGTCTCTCACTTAGCAATGTGCACTAAAGATTCCCCCCATGTCTTTTTAGTGCTGAATAATATTCCACTGTCTGGATGGACCACAGTTTATCCGTTCACCTTGTGAAGGACATCTTGGTTGCTTCAATGTTTGATGATTATGAATAAATCCATTTTAGACAACTGTGTGCAGGTTTTTGTGTGGTCATAAGCTTTCAACTCTTTTGCATGAATACCAAGGAACATCATTGCTGGTTTGCATGGTAAGAGGATGTTTAGTTTTGTAAGAAACCGCCAAAGGAATGAGGAATTATTTGCCATCTGTATATCTTTGGAGAAAGAGATATTTGTTCAAATCCTTTGCCTATTTTTAACATTTGAAAATCAATTTTAGCAAGGTCCCAGGAAATAAAGTTAATATATAAAAGTCAATTGTATTTCTATACACTAGCAATGAATAATTGGAAATCAATATTTTAAAAACAATATCATTTATAATATTACCAAAACAAATGAAGTGCTTAGGCATAAGTCTAAAATCTGTGCAGGATCTCTTTACTCGAAACTATAAAATACTAGTGAAAGAAACCAAGGAAAACCTAACTGGATGAAAAGAGACTGTATTTATGGACTGAAAGATTGAATATTAAAGGAATAATTCTTCCCAAATTTATCTATAAATTCCGCTCAAAACTAATCAAAAGACTTGCAGAACTTTTCATAGATCTCAACAAGCTGATCCCAAACTTTATACGGGAAGGCAAACTAGCTTTTGGTTTTGTTGACTGTGTTTCGCTATTTTGAACTTTATTGATATATGTGTTTATTATTTCCTTCTTTCTGAGTTTAATTTGCTCCCTTTTTATTTTATTTATTTATTTATTTTTAAAGATTTTATTTATTTATTTGACAGAGAGAGAGAGCAGGAACACAAGCAGGGGGAGGGGGAGAGGGAGAAGCAGACTTCCTGCTGAGCAGGGAGCCCAATGTGGGGCTCAATCCCAGGACCCTGGGATCATGACCTGAGCCGAAGGCAGACGCCCAATGACTGAGCCACCCAGGCGCCCCTAATTTGCTCCTTTTTAAAGATTTATTTATTTATTTGAGAGAGAGAGACAGAGACAGGAGGGGCAAAGAGAGAGAATCGCAAGCAGACTCCAAGCTGAGCACAGAGCCCCACAAAGGGCTGGATCCCATGACCCTGAGATTGTGTCCTAAGCTGAAATCAAGAGTCTGATGCCTAACCAACTGAGCCACCCAGGCAGCCCGATTTGCTCCTTTTTTTAAAGTTCTTAAGGGACTAAAGTAAGAAGCCTAAAGTATTGCTTTGAGAGCTTTTGAGAGGAAAGACTTCCCGCTGCATGTTTGAGACGAGCGAACCCTCCTTCTTCAAGCACAGAAGTGACGTCCCCAACCACTGAAGAACCCACAACATGGCAGCAGCTGGGCTAGTTACTTTCAGTGTTCCCTTTCCCTGAAACATTCAAGGGTCTGCCCTCTGCAGCGTCTCAGGAGTGTTGGTTAGCAGTCTGTATTTCTCATGACAGCACCGACAGCAGAAACTGAGGCTCCTGAGCAACCTGGCTATGTTTCACCCGGGTAGAGAAACTGAGATTAGAACCTGATCATAACGAATGTTCACTAAGTGCCTTGTCTGAGCCAGCACTGTGGTCAGTCCCTGGGGTCACGAGGTGAAGGACAGCGATGAGATCCCTGCCCTCAGAAACTTCCCGGCTGACGCAGGAGAGGATGCAAACCGTGCAATGACGTGAACATATATCGTGCCATCAAGTAAACGATCCTGCAACACTAACACAGTTCTCTGCTTCCTAGGTTTATTTTGATGTTGTGGATCGCTTAACAAGAAAGGTCATGGATAATTCCTTGATTTTCAACATTAGGATCAGCGATGTGAACGATCACGCACCCCAGTTCCCCGAGAAGGAATTCAACACCAGTGTGAAGGAGCACTACCCTGCAGGTGCGTGCGGCGGGAGTGTGGGGGCTTCCTCTCCCCTCTGGTCCCCTCTGGTCCATCTGCTTCCATGTTGTGGTGCCGGATCCTCGTTGTCTTTAGGGAGAAATTTTATTCTTCTCATCCCGAAGGTGGCAGGCTCTGGTTTTGAGCAGAATGCTTGGAGGTCTGTAAGTATCGTTTTGTATTGGCAATAAAATGAGGTGGAAATTGTGTCTGTTGCAAGAGCTGATATGTAAAGACCAATCTAAAGTAGGTCAGATGCACTGAGGGAGAAAGGCAGAGCTGAACGGTGCCTTCCTGAATATCTCTGTAAATTTCTCACCTGTAAAATGGCAACAAGATGACATCTAAAGTTCCTGGGCTATAGATTCTGTGAGTCTTTAAATCCAAACCACTCTCACTAGAATGTGCATCTATTTTAATAACATAAAAACATTATTTATTTCACAAAGTAGTCTTTAGAAAATTTGGAAAATTCCAAGAAATTAAGACTGAACTAGAAAGCTTATTTTATACTTCCAATTAGAGATTAAGTACCATTAATGTTTTAGTTTATATTGTTTTTTTCTTTGAATTTTGTATGTGTGTGCATGTACACACGCTGTATATTTATCTATGTGTATATATATTCCCTGATTTTATATATAATTACCAATGCATTTTTCATCTTTATCATAGTGCAAAATATATAGGGGTATATAATAAATATTTACAAATGTATGGGTGTGCTTTTTCATATGTGTATATTTATGAATTTTCTCTTCTAAAACAGCAAATTTACTGTTTGTAACCTAAAAGTGTTTTCCTACAGCATCCTACTGTGTAATATTTTATTTCATGGATGTGCTTTAAGGTTTCTTAACGAATCTCCTATTGTTAGACATTTGTGTGCCATGCCCACTTTTTGTTATCTTCACAAAATATGCTTCAGTGAACACATTTGAGCTAAATCTGTGTCCATTGAAGCATTATCTACTTGGCATAATTTACAAGAGTAGAATGGCTGGTTCTGACTGCACATACAATTTAAGTGTTCCGCTTTACTCACCTACCGGCAACATCTGGGGGGCCTGGCACGGGGTTCATCTTTGATTATTAAGTGCTTGCATATGTTGATAGGTTTCTTGTCCATTTCTGTGTACCAGATACTTGTTCCTTTCTTGGTCCATTTCTGTTCCTGTGCTTGTCATTTTTCTTCTTGATTTTAACCTTCTCATTCTGTATTAAGAATGTTTATGTCTGCCATATATATTTTACATGTTTTCCTGGTTTATCATTTCTTTTTAAATTTTGTCTATATAGTTCTTCCTGGCACACCTTTAAAAATCTGTCTGATCTATCAATTCTCTCCTTTATGTCTTCTGCATTTGCAATCGTGATTAGAAAGTTCTTGTGACTATTTAGGGGTGCCTGGGTGGCTCATTCAGTTAAGTGTCTGCCTTTGGCTCAGGTCATGATCTCAGGGTTTTGGGATTGAGCCCTGTGTCCGCCTCCCTGCTCGGCGGGAAGCCTGCTTCTCCCTCTCCCCCTATATATACTCTTTCTCTCTCTCTCAAGTAAATAAATAAAATCTTAAAAAAAAAAAAGTTCTTGTGACTATTTAAATATTCCTTTTTAGTTTTTATAGTATGTCTATAGTTTGATTTTATATTTAAATATTCAGTCCATTCTGGTGGATGCCTTAATGTCATTTAGCAAAGAATCATCATTCTACTGGTTTGATATGCTGCTTTTGGTCAATAGTAACTGTTAAAACAATTCTTTCCAGGTCAACCCATTTTCCAGATGTTAACAGTTGATTTGGATGAAGAAAATACTCCAAATTCTCAAGTCCTTTATTTCCTTATTTCTCAAACACTGTCACTGAAAGAAAGTGGCTTCCAGATTGACCATATTAGTGGAGAAATACAACTCTCAGGATGCTTAGATTATGAGGTTATGTTGATTTTATTATTTTTAAAAAGTGAAATGTGTTCTCTATCTCGGAGCCCCAGACTTAGGATTTATGTTTGTAGTGGAAAACCCTCTGTGGCTGGACTTGCTATTGAAATTGCTATAATGGATTATTACTTTATTAATACTTCCCTTTGCTGTATTTGAAGGGCTTGACTGTTCTTTTCCTTCCCACATAGACTGCTCCGTGGTTTACACTACTAGTTGGAGCGAAGGATTTCGGAGAACCTCCCTTGACATCCACAGCCTCGGTTCATGTGAACGTGCAAGAAGGCAACAACCACAGGCCCACGTTTACCCAGGAGAACGTAAGACACCTGGGCCTCCTCAGACGCCACGGCCTTGCATAAACGGCCCCAAATTCTAGGCTCAGTTTTGCTGAGGGAATTCTCCATAACGCCCAAGATACATGTCATTCTCCAAGATCACTTAAACTAGATGAAGACATCAACCAACCTGATATAGAATCATTTAATAATAGACTTGCAAGCTTACGTTTTTTTACTGTTTTGTGCCAGAAACTGTGCTCAGAGCTTTCACGTGCATGCTTTCATTTTTTTTTTTTTTAAAGATTTTATTTATTTATTTGAGACAGAGAGAATGAGAGAGACAGAGAGCACATGAGAGGGGGAAGGGTCAGAGGGAGAAGCAGGCTCCTCGCCGAGCAGGGAGCCCGATGCGGGACTCGATCCCGGGACTCCAGGATCATGACCTGAGCCGAAGGCAGTCGCTTAACCAACTGAGCCACCCAGGCGCCCCATGCATGCTTTCATTTTGAATTGTTGGGACTCACACATGATTTCTGTCTTACAGACGAGGAAGCCGAGGCACAGGGAAGATAGAGAATCCATGCTCACTCTACATGGAGGTTTCTCAGTTCCACACAATTGACGGGGGATGGGAAATTCATTGTTGTAGGATCAGGGGAGGCAGGCCAGTGCACCGTAGGATGTTTAGCAGCATCCCTGACCTGCACCCACTAGATACCATGGGCACCTCCCAGGTGTGACAGCCAAAAATGTCTGCAGACATTGCCCAATGTCCCCTGGGGGGCAGGTTTGCCCCCGGGTGAGAATCTAGACCTGAGCTTTTCCACAACATCTGGAGTTCTAGAATAGGGAAGATGAGCAGGTGGGCTCTGGCTGAGCCTTTCTCAGATCACCTGATTTACATACAGGGTTCCACATGGGAATTCAGATGCTACCAATCTGCATGCTTGAAGAAAGCACTGAAACCCACATTCCAGATCATTTGGAAATGCCACACCACTTGAGATACGCAAGATTGCTAAAAACACTCAGGATTTGTTTCCTATTTTATATTTTTTGCTCTCTCATATGCATTTTTTAAAAGAAAAATATGCATTTTACTTCTGACCTCTCTCAGTGAGGCCTTTCCCGACGACCTAGTTCAATCCCCAACACAGCATCCACCCCCTCCTCCCTGTCCCTACCCAACACACACACACACACACACACACACACACACACTTAATCATCTGCTCCCTGGGGATGGAGTTTTGCCCATCCTGTTCACAGCACCTAAGACAGAATCTGACACATTGGAGCCTTTGTTGAATATTAATAAATGCTACAATTATTTTCAAAAAGTATCGTTTGAAAAAAAATTTAAAAATTGTATAGACAAGGGGTGCATGGGTGGCTCAGTTGGTTGTGTCCGACTCGTAATCTCTGCTCATGTCTTGATCTCAGGGTTGTGAGTTCAGGCCCCACGTTGGGCTCCATGCTGGGCATGGAGCCTACTCAAAAAAAATCTTAAAAAAAATTATATAGAGAAAAGCTGAATTGTTTTCAAATGAAAACACCTCACCAAACAGTACAGAATAACTGAAACATATCGAACCTTGTTTTGAAATCCTTCTCTGGCTTAGTAAAAAGCTCTGCTCTCAAAACAAAGGAAAATAAACCCTATTTCCATGTACTCGTCAAAGAGAAATTATCTTGTCACCAAAAGCACTGAGTAACAAGCTAAAGATCTATATGTGTTAGAAAAATGATTGTCTTAATCTAAGTTACCGTAAGAGTTCTATTTTAGAAGAGTTAGGTTTTTTTAGCAGCATAAACTAGGATGTGCATTATTATTTTAAAGATTCTTAGAAAAACAGTGCATCGAGTTGGATTTAAGAGGACTTTTAAAGTTATTCGGCTGTAGACACGAGTCACAGGGAGAAGGAACAGATGCTTGTTGTGATGGGTCGGACAGAGCTTCAGATCGCTTGAGGTCAAGTTCAATAGCATATATCTATGTTCTTGTGCTAGGGACTTACATTTTCTGTCTTGCTTTCTTTTTCAGTTGTGTGTCTTTATCCCCATGGCATGGACATGATGATTGCCTCTCCCAGTACAGGATTCAGATTTCTGAAGGCTGCACAAGCCAGAGCGTGTCGCGTCTCCTGGTCCAAGATGGTGACTTGCCATTTACATCAGCTTGGAGAGTAAAATTTCACATACTGAATGGCAATGAAGAGGGACATCTGGACATTCTGACTGACCCCGAGACCAATGAAGGGATTTTTTTTTTTAAGATTTTATTTATTTATTTGAGAGAGAGAATGAGATAGAGAGAGCATGAGAGGGGGGAGGGTCAGAGGGAGAAGCAGCCTCCCCGCTGAGCAGGGAGCCCGATGCGGGACTCGATCCAGGGACTCCAGGATCACGACCTGAACCGAAGGCAGTCGCCCAACCAACTGAACCACCCAGGCGCCCCCCAATGAAGGGATTTTAAATGTGATCAAGGTAAAGCCATCGGGGAAGGTGCACCTGCCAGGTGGCTGCAGTGTCGGGCCCCTCTCCGCAGGAGTCCTGATGGGAGATGGCAGCTAGCGTCGGGAGTGCCCGCCAGGCCACGCATGTGAGGCGTGGCATGCTGTGCGTCCCAGGGGCGCCCAGTGAGGGGGGCAGGCTGTGTCACGAGTGCCGGCTGCTGCAGGCCCTTGGCCCTTTTGCCTTTGTGGAGCCTCCCCACCACAACAATATCAATACTGAAAATTACTTTTGACAAGGTGCCAAGTTCTTCAACATTTAATTTTTTCTGTTTGAGACAAAATAGATTTATATAGGTCCTAAAATGTTTATTTTTTTTTCTGATGTGATAAAATATTTCAGACATTTTCTCTGATCCTGAAAGTTCATTTTTTTCCTTCTGAGTTTAAAAGACACTAGAAGGTGTGCATGGGCCCCTGAAAGTCCTGTGGGCCCCTGGACTTCGCCTGCTGTGCCTAATGAGGAGCTGGCCCTGCAGAAAAGTATTATTTTCTCCTTTCACTGATAAGGAACCAAGGCCCAGATAGGTTGGGTCGTTTTCATGAAGTCACACAGCCGGAGGAGCGGTTCTGACTGAGGTGGTCTGACTCCATTGCTCTCAGCTAGACCCTGGAGAGACCAGTGTCCTGGTGCCATGCTGGTGAGTCAACCTGGGGATCAAGTTGAAAGACAGGCCTGGGTCGGAAGGTCTGGGGTGGGACCTGGGCTCCCGCCTATCAGAGGAACAAAGTGCCGGGTGATGCCCGTGGGCCCCAACCATGCTGTGAACAGCAAGGCTCTGGGGTACTCCATGCCAGATGCCTGGGATTGAATATCTCAAATATTCCTAGCTTTTCAGTCCTTTTAAGTCACTGCCCACTTTGCACCCTGAGTAACTGTGATCATTAATTTCTGTATTTCCTTAAGCTCCCGTTTTTTTTTTGCAGCAGAGTTGCCACATTAATGTTTCATTAGATTATGGTTTTTGTTACATTTTTCATTACTGTCTGATGGACGGTGGCTCTTTTTTTAAATTTTTTTATTGTTATGTTAATCCCCATACATTACATCATTAGTTTTAGATGTAGTGTTCCATGATTCATTGTTTGTGCATAACATCCAGTGCTCCATGCAGAACGTGCCCTCTTTAATACCCATCACCAGGCTAACCCATCCTCCCACCCCCCTCCCCTATAGAACTCTCAGTTTGTTTTTCAGAGTCCATCGTCTCTCATGGTTCGTCTACCCCTCCGATTTCCCCCGCTTCATTCTTCCCCTCCTGCTACCTTCTTCTTCTTCTTCTTTTTTTTTTTTCTTAACATATATTGCATTATTTGTTTCAGAGGTACAGATCTGAGATTCAACAGTCTTGCACAATTCACAGCGCTTACCAGAGCACATACCCTCCCCAGTGTCTATCACCCAGTCACCCCATCCCTCCCACTCCATCCCCCACTCCAGCAACCCTCAGTTTGTTTCCTGAGATTAAGAATTCCTCATATCAGTGAGGTCATATGATACATGTCTTTCTCTGATTGACTTATTTCGCTCAGCATAACACCCTCCAGTTCCATCCACGTCATTGCAAATGGCAAGATCTCATTCCTTTTGATGGCTGCATAATATTCCATTGTGTATATATTCCACATCTTCTTTATCCATTCATCTGTCGATGGACATCTTGGCTCTTTCCACAGTTTGGCTATTGTGGACATTGCTGCTATAAACGTTGGGGTGCACGTACCCTTTCGGATCCCTACTTTTGTATCTTTGGGGTAAATATCCAGTAGTGCAATTGCTGGATCATATGGTAGCTGTATTTTCAACTTTTTGAGGAACCTCCATACTGTTTTCCAGAGTGGCTGTACCAGCTTGCATTCGATGGTGGCTCTTTTCAACCAGGAGAGGGGGAGGGGAAAAAAAAAAAGCAGAACTCCATAAGTGATTTGAAAATGGGCTGGCCACTGTCTTTTGATCATTACCAAAGACAGTATAAATAATAAATGAATTGCAAAAGCCATGCACTCTGGGTGCGCGTGATCATGTGCTGAGCTTTCTCCGGCCAGAGAAGCAGCAGGTGCTCCTGAAACCCTCTCTCTGGGACTCGCAGCCCTTGGATTATGAAACTCACCCTATACGAAGCCTTGTCATCGCTGTGGAGAATGAGGAGCCGCTCTTCCCCTGTGAGGCGGGCCAGGTCCAGGGGCCCCGGGGGGCGGCGGTGAGCACCACTGTGAGCGTGCAGGTGATGGACACCAATGACCCACCAGCCTTTTACCCCAGGAGCTTTGTCGTCAGCGAGGTTGACGGCGTCAGGCCCGGAATTCAGCTGGGAATTTTCAATGCTACAGATCCAGACAGAGCTACTGGCCAGATAAGGTGAGAAGAGAGGAACGGGGAGTGTGGTCGTTTAAACAGAACCAGCCACCTACCCGCAGGCATTCCTGGTGGAAACCTGCCCTTTGGCGGGCGGGTGAGGTTGACTCCAGCTCAGTTATGAAAATACCAGAAGCCACCAGGAGAAGGCCCGATGGCCCACGTCCAGTGCCTTCTTCCTTCTATAGCTGTCGCTGACCCCCTCCCCCCCGGGGAAGTTCCCCTTGCACTTAGCACACGTCGCTTTTATACCATTTTTCTTATATTGAAATAATTTGTTATGTGTTTCTATGTCCCTTTTTACTAAAAGTTGTAAATTGGCAGCCCTCTGGCTTCTGGGCAACAGAAGTGGGGTTTTTTAAATTTAATTGTGGTAAAATATATCTAACACAAAGTTTACCATTTTAACCATTTTTAAGTGTACAGTTCAGGGGTATTAAGTACATTCATGTTGTTGCACGTCGACCTCAGAGAGTCGGGGACCTGGGGTGGCGAAAGAACTGAGAAAAAGAGATGACAGTATGGCGAGCCGCAGGGGACCTCGAGCAAACAGCAGGTGCCGAGGTTTATTTTCCATCCTCTTACATACCTTCCACAGCGATATAGATCTGTAATGGTTTACAGCAGGGGCGTAGGAAGGCACACTCCTCCATGTACCGAGGATTAGTCAAGCACGTAAGAATCTTTAAAACAGAATAAAGGAACAGAGGAGAGTGCCCAGTGTGCCATTTACAGCTGGCTTCCTATCTACAAAATATCTTCTGCTGCGTACTTTAGAACTGACCACACACGTTCCAAGGGCATTTCACTCTGATCCTTTCGGGTTATTTTTAACCCTGCAATCTCGAGTTTTCTCAGAGATCTCGGAGTCTGAGCGAACATGCGCCACATTGTGGCATTCTGTTTCCCACAGTTGCACATTCATCCCCACCGTCCATCTCCAGAACTTTTCGATCTTATAAAACTGAAACTCTGTCCCCATGAAACGAGACCCCCATCTCTCTTCCTTCTGACTGGCAACCACCACGCTACTTTCTGTCTCTGTGAATTTGATTACTCAAGGTGCTTCAGAGAACTGGGATCATACAGTATTCGTCTTTTTGTGACTGCCTTATGCCGCTTATTCAGCACGACGTCCTCCGGGTTCATCCATGTGGTAACAGGTTGCAGACCGTCCTTCCTTTTCAAGGCTGAATACTCCTCCACTGTCTGTGTAGACCGCACTGTGTTCTTCCATCCACCTGTGGGCGTCCACTGGGTTTGCTCAGTGTTTAGCCATCGAGTTGCCATAATCCCTAGGAAGATGGCAGAGTAGGAAGCACCAGGAATCTGTCTCCCCACCCAGACAACTGCATGGGAAGAATCTCACGTACCTGTTTTGGAACTCTGGGTTCTATTGAAGGCTTGCAACTGCCAGAGAAAGGCTTGGATGGTAAACTGTGGTTAATTTTGGTCAATTATGGCTCTTAGCACAGTAGCAGCAACTCCTCCCCATCCCCAGCCAGTGGCCAGGAGCTGTGCACCTGTTCCTGGAATGGCCAAACATAGAGTTTGCAGGAGCCAGAGTGGGCAAAAAAAATCTCTGTCCCCCAAATATCAGGGATCAGTGCTCTGCTGGCTGATTGCTGCTTTCACTCCTGGAGGTGCAGCCAAAGAGGAAGGCAGCCATTGGCTTCGCCCTTCCATTGATGTGGCAGACCCCTCCCCTGCCAGCTGAAGTGGCTTCCGGGGATTGGATGGACAGGTGCCTGCATTTTCCCCTCTTCATTGTTTGCTTTTCCCTATTTCGGGAGCCAGACGTTAAAGGCTAGGACAATTCCACAACCACCACCTGTATGAGGAAAATCAGAAGGTGGCCGGTATGCCCAGGGAAAGGGCCAGGAAAGGCCTGAGAGGGCATTAAGTTGAGAGGCTGATCCTCAGCACAGAGACAGCCCATGGCAGTCCAATAAACAAACAAAAATTAAAAAAATAAAACAATAAGGAAAAACAGAAAACCCTGGGAAGGGGGAGAATCTGATCTCCAGAGTTCCCGCATGGTTAGATCCAAATGCCCAGCATTCAAGAAGAAAATCGCAAGGCACACAAAGAAACAGGAAAGTGAGGCCCACTCAAAACAAGAGATCAACAGAAACCAGTCAGCCTATCTGCCCTCCCAATTCCCATCCACAATAATTCTTGGGGCAGCTGACCAAAGCCCATGGGGTCTGGGCTTTGCATCTCCTGATCTGCATGGGCTGGTTCAGGAGGTGGGGGCTC
The DNA here is from genome assembly GCF_002201575.2 of Neomonachus schauinslandi. Lineage (NCBI taxonomy): Eukaryota > Metazoa > Chordata > Mammalia > Carnivora > Phocidae > Neomonachus > Neomonachus schauinslandi. Next base: position 135,071,377 of record NC_058412.1, read on the forward strand.
TCCCAAAGGAAAACTGGGGTGCTCTTACCAGAAAGCCACTGGCATCTGCTGTCAACATTCTCCTTTGAGCTTCTATCAGTGTGTCTGTAGAATGTAGCATATTTTTTAGATGAAACTATGAGCTCATGTTTACAGTTCCCAGCCCCAAAGTATGTAGTAAACCATTGAACATTGCCCCAAAAGAGCTCTGGTCTTTGCCCTTGGCTTTTGGGAGGTGAGCTTTAGGCCTTTGGGATGTCTTGCCTGAAAGGAATGTCTTTGTTTACCTTGGTCTTGTGCCAATCAGATACAGATGTGATTTAGGTTGGGGGCTTTGGGTCACGTGGGCATCCGTTGATCTCCAGCAACACTGGGGACCGAAGTCAGCCATTGGATGGCCAACCAGATTCACATGACTGAGTCTTGATAAAGATCCTGGACACAAGGCTCAGGGGAGCTTCCCTGGCTGACAGCACTCGAAGCATTATGTCACTTACTGATGTGGGAAGTGACACTATCGTGACTCTGCTGAAGAACTGGGAGCTCTGTGGTTGGTGCTTCTCTGAATTCTGCCCCATGTGCTTCTTCCTTTGGCTGATTTTAATCCATATCCTATTGCTGCAATGAACCATAATGATGAGTGCACAGCCTTCAGTGAGTTCTATGGGTCCTTCTAGAGAACTTTCAAACCTGAGCACGGTCTTGAGAACCCCTGGACTCACAGCTGGTGTCAGATAGAAGTGAGCGTGGTCTTGGTGACTGTTCCCTTTAAGTCTGAAATCGGCTAACTTTTGAACAGAGCCATGGTGCATGGGAGGGACTTAGTAAATCTCTGTTGGGCAGATGGGCAAATGAGCAAGTCAACACATGCAATGTCTGTTTCCCTTCTGCAGGTCGGTCAGTTGAACTTTTAATGTAGAGAAGCCTCCCACCGGGTAATTACTCGGTGCCACTGGTCATCAGAGACAAACAGGGACTTTCCCAGAAGCAGACTGTCCACGTAAGGGTCTGTTTCTGTCCCGGTGGAGTCTCGTGTGTGGAGGCATCAGTTGCAGTCATAGGAACTGGGCTCCTCGTGGGCTACCCTAGCCCCTCCCTGTGCAGTGTTCATGATTCTGGCAGGTCAGGGTCTGCAGGGGCTGTCCTGGGGATATGGCTCCTCTTCTCAGGCTGTAAGCCAGCAGTGTGGAGTCCTCTGGGCCAGGGAGCAGAAGATGGCAGAGATCAGTGGGATGCCTTGAGAATGACCCTTAGGCTCATCAGAGTCTCAGACTCAGGTCAAACATTCCCAACCTGGTCAGACATGCTACCCGTCTGGCAAAAGTAGCTTCTAGAAATTCAGTAGACAGCAATTTATAGCAATGGACCCCATAGAGGAACACTGGGGTTCGCAGTAACACTGGGGGCAGCAATGTGCAGATATCTAGGCTCCTGGGCCTGCAGCACACGAATAAGCAAGCTCAATTTTCAAATAAACAATACAATGTTATTGGTCACATGGTATTGATCAATTCAACCAATAATTATCTAGCACCGACTTGTGCCCCAAGCTGCACTAATTATATAGCTATGGAGATGATCAAGACACAGCTGACCATGTCTGTTCATGGCTGAGTTACCAATCACCAGAACAAGATCCTGCTGAAACCTCTGCTGACGATGAGCTGCCCAACTCATTTCCCTGCTCTGTCTCATTACAGCCACTCTGCTGTTCCTGCTGCGACGCTGTTTTGTGTCCGAAGTCGGGCCCAGAAGCTCTGAGGAAGGCCAGCAGACTCTGATCACGTGTAGCGACAAGAGCAAAGCTATTTCAACCCAGGTAGTGGAGATTAACGCTTCCTGTTTCCTGACAGTGATGTCCGTAGTCCACGCACGTGTTTTTCCCCCCATCGAGCCCCCTGTTGCTTCATCACGCTCACTTATATTTGAGTAGCAAATGGGAAAAAGATTCCTGTGAAAACTGTCCAACTCAACTAAATTGAATTATTATTTTAGGCCGGTAATTCTCAACTGGGGGCGATTTTGCCCCCCAGGGGACGTTTGGCAATGTCTAGAGACAGTTTTGATGGTGGCAACTTGGTTGGGGTGGGAAGACATGGTTTTGGCTTCCAGTGGATGCAGAGAGGCCAGGGGGGCTGCTGAACGCCTGGCCGTGCCCAGGACAGCCCCAGCACAGAGAAGGGTCTGTCCCAACGTGAGGTGGAGAAGCCTTGCTTAGGGGGAGATGGTGTTCACCAGGGGGACTTCCTCTAGATGGAAGTGTGTCAGGCTCACTAATGAAATGCCTGGGGTGGCGATGAGGCAGCGCCCGCCCTTCTAACCTTGCCCAGCTGCGGCTGGGCACAGAACTCACTGGTCTGGCAGGGACAAGACCTGGGCTTTGCTTCTCATTAGCTTCATCTCACTGAGCATGTCATTCAGCCCCACATCCTCCCCTGTGAACCAGGGAGGATAAAAATCAACCTAACAGATCAGCTATTGATCGAAGACGACGTGCCCGTGAAAACCTCTCACCCTTCCCCAGACACAAGGTAATCAGCAGGTAACTGATGGATTTTCAAAGCTGCTCCTGCTGATGCTGACCTTGCCGTGTATCCTCACAACAGCTCTGGGCTGGGTTAGCCGGGCAACCAGATGAAGGCACTGTGAGCTCTCTAGTCTGTCTTCACCTGGAACTAAGGGTGCTCGGTCTAGAAACTGAAAGTCAAAGAAATGTCCAAAGGGAACACAGTCTTTCCTGCACAGAGGATACGGGTGGCCCCATCTTGCTGTCTTAGATCTCCACCCACGATCTTCTCCCGGAAGGATGAGACATGTTGCAGCAAGTAAGATGCCTTTGAGAAAAGACAGTCCAATTAACTTTGGCATTATGCTGGAGTAGATAGGGAGATATTCTAAAAAGTGATTGGTGACTGGAGAAGCTGGGGGCCAGCTAAGATCCCTTGGGTCCTCCTCACATTTTCTCTTCCTTCCTGGCATGATGGAAGGGGGAAGTGACAGCCTTGGGCGATGGTAGGGGTGTGCATGCAGGTGGGCCTGCTTTGAGCCCTTCCTGGTGTGGGGTCCAGAAGACAGGAGGTACAGTCCAAACTCTCCAGACAGTGGACCCCCAGAAAAATTTCCCCACCCCAGCAATGACAGCTGCACTTCACTGTTTTGATTTGTTTGTGTAATTTTGAGAAGGAAACCATCTTAACAAATAGCAGTGCTCCGTGAGGCAGACAGGATCCCTTGCCTTGGGCAGTTTCACTCTGCTCTGATGCTGTTATCCAGGAAAATGGACATGGCTCCTGGGCCCAGGGGCTGAGCTCAGCCTCCAGTGTGGGGACGGGATGGGGCTGAGGCAGCGGAGCTTGGAGGAGACCAGTGGGGAAGTTGCCTCCCCAAGCAGCGTCTGTGGGCATAGCCAAGGTGGAAGAGGTGGTGATGGGCCCAGGTGCTCTTCTTATTGGCCAGTGGCTCAGTGGTTGTGTCTTGGGGAGAAGGAAGCAGCTAGAGAAGCAGAGGGTGTGGAAGGGCAGCTTGGTTGTTGCAGAGCTGGGGCCAGGCAGGTTGCGGGCGCTTCTGGTGGCAAGATGGCGCCGGTCAAGGACCAGCTGTCGTGGGGATGATAGAGGCTTCCTCTGTCCCCTTCTTGTCCCAAGATGTTTTCCCCTTGTCTCCTACTCACAGCTCAGGACATGCCTTTGCTTCTACCATCACATCCTTGAGGCTCTGCGCCTGGGATCCAGCAAGTCTGGGTTTGGATTCCAAAACTGTGGCTTATCCAACACAGAAGCTAACCAATCCTTGGCTTTCATATATAAAGAGAGCTTAATAATGCTCTGTCTCTCAGGTTTATTGGACAATTTAATCAACTAACATCTGAAATCTTTAGCACAGGCTAGGGCATTGGCTGGCGCGATAAAAGTGGCTGCCAATGTTAGTATTATTAACAGTAATTACTAATTATGTCTTTGTAACCATTGGTAAGTCAGGCCATTTCAAAGCGAACACACTTCTCCTCGGTCGTCCATCTTCCGTGACTATTCCACGCATACGCGAATGCCCAGGGACGTTCTGTGCTCTTGGGAGGACTCACTTCATCCAAGATGCTATTGATGAATCTACCACCTTGTCATGTCTGCAAGATTGCACAGATGCTCCCCTCTGAGAAGAGAAATCCAGCCCCAGCAACATTTGGGCCCTTGGTGGACGTGTGTTCACTGCAGAATGAACACACGGCACCGCCTAACCCTGGGGACCTCGAGAGCAACTCCACCAGCCTTGGAAGATAATGAGCTTTAGACTCTGAGACCCTATCAAAATTTACCATTACTCCCCATGAGACACAGATCAACAAGAAATTCCACCTCCCGACCAGCAATTCCAAAGGAGTCCTCTGGATTTATGGGATAGGTGTATTTTCCAGGGTCTGGATGTTTTCTGTGACGGCGCTGATACGTGTTTGGGATGTCATTCCTTGCTCTGCGCTTTTATTTCTGCTGTCTGTAATTTCAACCCCATCATATTTCTCTCCGTGTGTGTCCCACAGGGAAAGCCAGATGTCAGGGCTCAGGTGCCAGTCCTATTGCTCAACATAGCTGAGGCCGGGCCTGAGCTGGGCGCTAAGGTAAGCGCGGCCTATCTGCTGCTCGGGTTTAGACGGAGAGGTGGCTTTGCAGAGGGTTCCCATGGCAGTGACCACCACCCTGCCCCCACATCCATGAGGTCCCTGGGCAAGGCCGCTCCACGCCCGCCTGCACCCAGCCTCACCTGCAAAGCCCCGTGATGCCACGCAAGCCAACAGGTCAACAGCATCCAACGACCCCGTCTGTGAGGAAGGCAGAGGTGGGAAAGCCATGCTGGCACCAGACAGAGACCCCCACCATTAGGAGTGTGGATGACGAGTCAGAAGGGGAATAATCTTCTCACCATGCAATTCAACGTCATTTAAGCCCGTGTTCCCAAACTGGTTAAACCCTCCCTTCTCTACGGGTTAGATGATCCCACTTCAAAAACAGTGAGTTAATCCAGGGCTGCCATAAATCACTGAGCAGGTGCCTGGCTGGGGGTGAGCAGGGGCAGGCCCAGCGGGCATTCTACCCACCAATCCATGCTCCTGGGGGAGGACCGCCCTTTCTCCTGCCCACGGGCACTGTGTGAGCTGGGCTGGTGGTGCTTCCTCCCTGACTGGTCTGTTAGCTCCCAGAAGCCAGAAGAATCGCTCCTGATAACACAACAACAGCTCTGATTTCCTGACTGTGCCCTGGGGTGTGCACCCTGCAAGCACCATCTCACTGACACTTCGCCAGAACCCCTGGGGGAGGGTAATCGCCTTTCTCCATCTACTGGGGAGGAAGCCAAGGTCTCTGGTTCCTATTTCTCCACGTGTCTCTGTGTTCCCTTCACTGCACCTCGTGGATAGAAATTGCACCTATGTACCTGGTTAACTGTGCTGCCATTCACATACCTTCCCTAAGTTAAGTTGTCACATGATTTATTGGGTAACCTGATATTTTAAAATCCATGCTGCAAAGCATGGATTATCTTTAACCATTGTTAAGATCCATTGCCTGCTTTTTTCTCTTTGAAATTTTGTTTAATTATTGAAGGGACTCATAAAATAATAGACACCCAAAGCAGAAATTGCCGACAGCCTCATCCCTAAATCTAGACAGTTTCATTTGTCTGGGTCACTGGCTAGGTCTTAGGCACGCACATACTCGATGTTCGGGCATCTACGGTATTACAGATGGAATGTTAGAGGCCCCGCTTACAGTCATGGCCGGCCATGCGCTCTGTTTTGAGAGTCTTCTCTTGCATCTATCCACCTTCCCTCTTCTACTCCCATTCTCCCTCTCCTCATCAAAACGCTTTTACGTGCATATGAGCATAGAGCAAGGGAAAGGTGTGGTAAGGACACACATCTTCTGAGTAAATCAGCGTCTCCCCCTAGGATCTACAGGACATGTTACCACCTGCAGCGAGAGCACTGGACAAGGAATACTTCGTCTCAGGGAATTCAGTGCATTACAGAAGTTCACTACTTGTTGTGGTAAGTCCCCTAATGATTGACAGTTGGTTCCCTTGAGGGGTGGCCCTTCTAGAAGATTCTGTCATACCAGTAGAACAAACACAAGTCAGTGAAAACCTTCTCATTTATGTAACTAGCTAAGGTTATTGTTGGTTGTTAAAGAGTTGTTATTTGATAGTTCTGATCAAATATGATGCTTTTTAGAACACCCACAAATAAATACATTTTTCTCATGTCCATCTGAGGGTACCTGAGATCATCTGTAAGGTTACAAGTGCATGGCTTTGGCCCCAATCAAATTTCAGGCCTCCTGCCAACTGAGCCCTGACATCCTCCTGCATCATGTCTTCATATACTCTATGACAAATTCTAGAACTATTGCTTTGCATTTTAAAATTATTTTTCTGGGGGGTGACTGTCTGGCTCAGTTGGTAGCGCATGTGACTCTTGGTCCTTAGGGTCATGAGTTCAATTCCCACACTGGGCATGGATCTCACTTTAAATAGTAAAATCTTTAAAAAAATAAAATGATTTTTCTGAAATAATTTGGCTCATAAGAAGTAAAAATAGGTCAGAGAGTTCCTGTGTACCCTTCACACAGCTTCCCCCGAGGATAACATAACCATAATACTTTATCAAAACCAGAAAACTGACTTTGGTGTAGCACTATTAATAGAGGTCTCAAATAGAGACCTTATTTGGACTCCCCCAGTATAAGTAGGTGTAATTTAACAAAAAAATGTAAAATTTTTTGACAACTACTAAAAGATATTCAAGGTTCAAAAAGCTACAATTTTTGTGATGGAAAACTTCTAAAAAAGAATTCAAGATCTCTATAATTTCATTACCTTTCCTTGGGCTGTGTTTGAGCTAATATAAAAACATGCTGTTCTTTTTTACACAAAGATGATGCTGTGAACCCACCCTTGAAAGGGCTTCTGCATTCCTAACTGTGTCCCTTTGGCCCTGGCAGGGCTGGCTTCATGGGCATGGATGGACCTGGGCAGTCACACGGGTCCCTGTGCTTGGTTTAAAGCTCTACGGTCACCATCTTGAAAGTTTTAATATTTGGACAAGTGGTCCCACATTTTTAATTTTGTACTGGTTACTGCAAATTATGTAGCCATTTTTGGGTCCTAGGGATGAATTTACCTCATTCACAAAATGTTGAGGCCATGCCCACGGCACAAAGTGGGGCTTACTGGGCTTTTGCGGACCAAAGATGGGACTTGAAAATCTCACATTTTCATACCCCATCCCCAACAAGCAACCGAAAAGCTTACCCATGGATTTTTGCTACGGATAGCTATGCTCATGAAAATTATGGTACCTTTAGTGCAGAAATTAAAAGCAATATGATTGCAAGAATTTCTAGTCATATGTCTGCATCCTTGGGTAATTTATATGAAACCAGTAACATTCCCATCCTTGTTACTTTTGTTTTACTTATTTATGTATTTTTCATCCTTTTTAAATTTAAGGGTTATGACATGCTTTTTGAGCCAAGAGGAGTAAGAAACGAATATTCTATTCTTGTAAGTACAGGTGAAGGTGTTACTATGGAAAGGGTTACCTTACCTTGCTAACTGCTGTGAGAAGCCCTGAAAATTAGAAATGTGAAAAAATATACCCAACATAAAAATAAAATAAAAGGAGAGGTCTGTGTGGAAAAATGAATTAGAAGTAATTAAAAAACACATATCTAGACTCGGAAGCATAGAGTTTTTCAGTCTCTGGCAAATTCTTTTTGCTGCTGAGTCGCTAAGAACTTGGCCAAGGCCTGAATGTTCCTCTGTGTTCTTTGTAGGCTCACAGAAGTTTAGAGCTAAGCCCTCTGGTCGATTTTGTTCCTAAACCTTTTCAGCAGCAAAATTCTTCTGTTCAAATGAGATCGTGGGAAGAATGCCATTATAAGTAAAACAGATAAGAACTGCTTCTTATTAGTACCCATTTTGAGCACAGTGACATTTATAATATACACCCATTACCAAAGCGATCAGCAGAAACAGTGGTTCTGCTGGAAACAAAATAGAAGTCGGATGTTGTGGATGAAGTTTGCAAAATCATGTTATCTTAGCACCTAATTCATTGCCACACATTGTTGTAAATTGGTTGTTAAAATATCAAGAAAATTTGGATTTCTGCCAATGAACAGTTTCAAATACAAAGTTTTTAGGTAGTTCAATTTATAATACCAAGATTTCCTTTGATTAAGCAAACAGGAGATGAAAAACTTCTTGAATTCAGGTTTCACAAAAGCAAATTATGAAGTTTTTGCTTTTATTAACTTGTTGGAGGGACTCAATTAAAAAGATGTAAATCATTTTCCATTATATTATAAGCCTGCTGGCTGGTTCCACTCTGGCTCCCTTCATCCCCAAAAGCCACAGCAACGAATGGTCTGGCGATGACACCTGCTGGGCCTCCCCCGTCTCCGAACACACAACTAGGACACATGTGCACACTGTCCTTGGCCTGATTCTTCCCCTGGGACCTGGGAGGTGGCCCTGTCAGGGGCCCAGCCGCAGAGGTCACTCGGGCTGGGAGCGGGAAGGGGGCTCCTCAGTGGTGTTGGGACTCTGCTTGTTTGCTTCGCAGGTTTACCAGGACACCGTGGTGCCCAGACAATGCCTGGACGAGAGGGCAGGGATGGTGGTGGAGACCCTGAGTCAGGCGGGAAGGGCTTCCCTTTGCCCGTGTGTCAGCTGTGGGTTCTGCTTCTGTCTCTGACTTGAGGTCATGGGACCCTGTTTTGTGAGGTCCGGTGATGCTCCTGCTGACCCCTCCCCTGGTTGTTAGAATGGATGCCCCACGCGGCCACTGGCGCTGTGGCCCGAGGAACCCAAGCGTGGCCTCTGCAGTCATAGCCTGGGGCCTCCCCCTTGCAGTCCCCAGAGTGGGAGCTCCAGGCCTCCGTGAGGCCCCGAGGCCACGGGGAGTCGGGTCCCTCCCAGCCCTGCAGGACGGACAAAACCACAGCCACTCTCTCCAAGTCTAGAAGCAAAGCCAGACGGTCCAGCCTCCTCTGGGAAGGGGCCCCGCATCCTGCAGCGTGTGGCTGCTGCCAGAGCTTCATCAGGCCCCGCTGCGGGCGACGGAGACGTGGAATGCGCTGCACCGAGGGCAGCGTCTGCCCGTGTCTCCGAGCTGACGCAGCCCCTGGGAGGACAGGGCCATGTCACACGGCGGCCCGACACGTGGTGACCGAAGACCGGGCGCCAGGGCAGGAAGCGTGTGTTCAGGTGGTCAAGCCGCAAGGACGCAGATCCAAGCCGGACACGGCGGGCCCACGGCAGACCCCTTCTCCTTCAAAGACCACCCCCGCCTCCCCCGGCACCTCCCCATCGGTGAAGGGGCTTTGAACAGCCCACTACATACCCGGGACGCTGCTGTGCACGGAGGGATGAAGTAGCCGCCTAAATAGGGCCCGTAGTGCTGGCCGCGAAGCCTCCGGCCGACCGGCGCGCGCACACGGCTGTGCGGACGGGACTGTGTGGACGCGGACGAAGGTCCGCACCCAGCGGGGCAGGTCCTCCTCCATCGGCGGGGCTGCGAGGCAGCCTGTCCTCGGGGCAGGCCCGGGGCTCTGTGCGCGGTGCTACCGGAGGAGAAAAGCACGGATTAAAGGCCTGGCTCTTTCCTCTGAGCCTTCTAACTTCGGGGGGGGGGGGGGGGGGGTCATGATGAATTATTGATCTTACGGGGCCTCTAGAATCGCTGACTCAGGGTGCAGAAGCCCGCTGCTCTGGCGTCACCCTCGGGAGTTTGAAGTTGAACCTACACAGCGGACTCACTGCAGATTCGGCTTTGCTCCACCCGCACCACGTCACTCAAAATCGATTCCGCGCCGCTGGGCCGCGGGCAGCGCGCATGCGCGCGTTGGGGAGCAGGCGGAGCCTCCTTTCCTCCCCGCCCCCACCCCTGTGGTTACGGCCTCAAGGTGACCACGGTTCCTGAGTCGCCAAGAGCTTGGCCAAGGCCTGAATGTTCCTCTGTGTTCTTTGTAGGCTCACAGAAGTTTTGAGCTAAGGGGGCCACAGAGGCCCTCTGGTCGATTTTGTTCCTAAACCTTTTCAGCAGCCAAATTCTTCTGTTCAAATGAGATCCTGGGAAGAGCGCCATTATAAGTAAAACAGACAAGAGCAGCTTCTTATTAGTACCCACTTTGAGCACAGCGACATCTATAATATACACCCATTACCAAAGCGATCGCAGACGCATGCGGGGGCCTATCTGTGCCACCCGTAGACGCAGGGCTGGGAAACAGAGCTTAGGAGGGGCTCCTGGAGCCTGAGGAAGTTGGGGACAGCTGGCTGGGAGCTCGGGGACGTGGGTGGTCCCCAGGGCTCCTTCACTTCCTTTTTCCGACTTTCCCCCACCTCCCGCCCCCTCGCTCTCTGAGCCCTTTGGTTCTGCCTGTCCTCACGCCCTCCGTGAGTTCATCCCCTCAGAAGTGAGTGACAGCCTAGAACACTCTGGCCACGCCCACTCCCACCTGGGCTGATGCGTGGCTCAGGTTGACGGCACCCTTCTCCAGGTGTTCAAAAGTAAGCAGGTGAAAGCCCTTTAACCTGGTACGTCCATCCAACAAACGTTTACCGAGTCCCTCAGACCAGAAAAAGCCACAAAAGTGTTCACGGAGAGATGACTTGGGTCCTGAAGGATGAGCTGGAGTTTGCTCAATGGAGGTTGGCAGGTGGGGGTGGTCATTCAAGGGGAAGGGACCCCAGGTGCAAATGCCAGGAGGGGAGACATCAGGGCACGGGCGACGGAGGGGTCAAGACGGAGAAGGCAGGAGGGGTGGGAAGCCAGGATGAAATTGCCACAGCTCCCTCCCAGAAAGCAGCGGGGAAGTGGGCAGGGGCTCTCTTTCCCCTCGGCTGGGCTGCCGTTTCTGAGTCTGTGACAGCAGGGGACAGAGAACAGCCTGCCATTTGCACGGCATTGAGGGGTCCCTCCAGTGGAGCCTGGAGAGGGCGGGCCAGGTGTGGAAGGACCCAGCACTTACCTTCTCCTCCCCTGGCTTTTCTCCAGAAGCTCTGTGGCATGGACACGCTCATAGGTGACACCGGGGACCCGCTGCGCGTCTACGTGGAGGAGGGAGAGTGAAAAAGAGCAGAGAGCCTCAGTTCTCTTACCTTCTCAGAGCCAGACCTGTGGGCTTCAAAGGCTGCTCCACTTGAAGAAATATATTCTAAGTCAGGTGCTCCTTCCTAAAAAAGCACATTTGGAGAAGTGGAATCATTTATGGAGGGTAATCACTGTTCAAGGACATTCTTCTTCTTCTCCCCACCCTCCTCTTCCTCCTTCTTAAATCCCCCCTCTCCCTAACACGAGGATAACCACAAGCCTGGATTAAATGCTCTGATATTTTCAGAGCAGAAGTCTTGAACCAAAGCAAAACAACAGGTCATGCTTTTTTTTTATGTGAATTTTTAGAGAAATCTTTTTAATTGTGTAATACCTTGTTTCTGTTAGCAGCCCTGCTCTGAGGGGAAATGAAATGATAACTTATAGATTATACAGCAATTTGGTAACAATAGGTAAGACTGGGGAAAAATGAAAATGGATTGCTTTTAGTAATTATGTACATTTCTATAATTATGATTCTGCTTCAGTTTAAGTAAGAAAATAGATGCATAGGGAAATGTCTTTTGTAATATTTGTGATCAGTATTTTTAGTGGTTGTCAAGAAATAAATATTCTTTTTCACTTGAGTAAATATCTTATAAGACAAAGGATAATGCATAACACTTTTAAAACATTTTAAAAAGCAGTACACACTGTAACACATGAATGGACACAATGTAATCTGCATTTATTAAGGACATGAAAGAATTTAGTAGCCATTGAATGAATAAATTCCAATTAGATTTTATCTTTAAACAAAACCCAAACGTTAACCAGGTTTTTACTTGTCCACTTACTGCTTGTTTGTGTGTGTTGGGGAGAGGAGCTTCTTTTAAAATTCTTTTTTTAAAAAAATTAAATAGGATATGTGTCCTATAAATAGTTTTCTTGTCTGAGTAAAAGGTGCATGATGCAGGACAAAGGGGTGCGGGTTCCTAATACCATGAAGCCCCGCAGGTCCGATCCCCCAACCACGTTATTCTGGACTCAAGATCAGGGAGGTTTAAATATGTCTTGTTTACGCCACTGCTCTTGTGGGTTTTCTGCCACCCATGGGCAAATCTAATCTTAACTGATCCGAAAGAAAGGACCACAAGGAGCAGGCCACAAGTAGCAGGATAGTAATAGTGATATAATGATAATGATGGTAATAGATAGTAATAAAATTAAGAGGGTTATCTTGTCCGAGTAATTTTACTTAGTAAATAGCTAAGCAAAATTGTAAATGCTATCAGGACACTTGAATAAATACACTGGATCTCTAAAACTCCATGGCCAAATTCTTAAAAAATTATACAATTGATGGGCATCATCTTTGGTGAGTGCCCTCTCACGCCCCAGGATCAATCAGGGGAAACACACCTTTTCTGTCCAATCAGTGAAGTATTACATTAAAGCAGTTTTAGCTGACTCAGGGTTACAACTTCCCTTTCTGAAGAAGAAGCTGCACAGATATTTACTTTAAAGAAATCTCAAGTGTTTGTACATGGTTACTTCACTCATCACCGAGTGCTCTGGGCAACTGAAAAAGAAGAAAAATCATCTCTGAAGCATTGGGACATCAACCTGATGTGGGAGTGTATAGAACAGCTGTGCTAATGCTGGAATGATTCGGAGGAGAGTCTAGGGCATTTTCTGGGTAATTCGGGATAAAAGTCAATTTTTAGAGAACTATACTTTTTGAGACTGAATTGTTGACAGGGATCAGTAGGTGGTCATTAGACCTGTCTGGATCTGAAGCAATGGTCAGAAGACCACGGTAGTGCTGCAGAGATGGCCCAGCATCTGATTTTGTAAATAAAGTTTTATTGGCACACAGCTATGCTCTTACATTGTCTACGGGTCATCAATGACTGCTTTTGTGCTGTCGCAGCAGAGCCGTATGGCCCCCAAACATAATGACTTTCTGGCCCTCTACAGAAAAAGTATGCCAACCCCTTGTTTAAGGCTTTTTTTTTTTTTTTTGAAACTCCATATCACATCAAACATATGGAGATGTATCTATACCCTGGGTAAAAAACAGACACATTGCCATACAAATTTTGAAAGGTTTTAAGTAAGTTTGCTTTTGGCTATGGGCAGCTTGTTTCATTTACTACTGGTTATGAAATCTTGGCAGTTGTGAATATTTGTGAGTTCTTGCATTATGAGATGTTCTGCAACTAATTGTTTTCAAAAGTTATAAAATACTGATGAAAAATTCATGAACGCTGAATTTAACAATTAACGAGAACAAAGTATTATATTTTGTAGATACTTAATTAGACATTTATTAATTTTGCTGCTCCCTTAGTGAATTTTGAAGCCAATATATATGTATTTTTTCAGATCTTGACCATTTTCATAGGTCTCAGGCTTTGGGGGTATAGTGTCCAATGGAGAAAATGGCCCCGTTGGTATATTTATGAAAACACCGGGCATATAGCCTTTCCCTTTAGGATGCTGGTCTATATTATATATCGTCACTTTCCCCAACTGACATCTACAGGGAATGTTCATGGATGTTCTCCCCACAAGTTCATTCTCAAGTCTATGTACATGCTTTAAAACGTTTCCATTAGAAACGTCAGCCTCAGGAGATTTTGGTGAAAATGTTGCCTCTAGTGGAATTTACATATATTCGTGAACTAAATCAAGTCTTATTAATGGCAATGAAGAGGGCAATAAAACAGAAATAGTAAATATTTTCAGGGAAAATGTGATTTTATTAAGAACATTAGCCTCTGAATTACTTAGCAGTCTAAAGATAGCTGCCCTCTGAGAAGTTAAATATTTATTTTGCATTTCATCAATTTTGGTTTCCCATTTGCATTAACAATCTCATTGGTTTTACGGTGCTTTTCATCGGAGGTGTTTGTTTTGCTTACTTTTATGATATGCTGAACACAGAAGCTCTCTCAGTTGTTAGAACTTCCCCAAGTGAAACACTAGCCCAAGAACTCTCATTATGTCCCTGTGAAGTAGATGTAGCAATAGCTCCCTCCTCAAGAAGATACACGGGTGGAAGACTGCACACCTTGTCTGGTCATTGTCTCCTCGGAAATGTGTGTGTCAGAGGCCAAATAACTGCCATAAAAAAGGAGGAGGAGGATAGAGAACCCTGGAGCTAGGGGAACAGGAGAAACACTGGCCCTGAAATATCCGTTACCTCTCCTTCCGCAATGAAAGAATCTTGAATTTTCTGCCATCCAGAATGGGAGTGACTTTTCCATCTTCCCTTGAGCCAGGTCTGGCTATGTGACTAAGTTCTGGCCAATGGAAGGCAACTTCCAGGAAGTGTCCTTGATGAGTGGAGATGTGCCTGTCTCTTCTCCCTCTTCTTCTGCTGGCTGGGATGAGGAAAGGATGGCTGGCGCTGAGACAGCCATCCTGGACATTGCCATTAGAGCTGGTACACGGTACATCAACAGGATAGGACACATGTGGGTCCCTGCTGCCACGGAGCCCCCCTGGACCCATCCATGGACCACCTTCCTCTGGGCTCAAAAGGAGGGAGGATTAAATGTCTTCTTTAAGCCACTGCTCCTTTGGATTTTCTGCATCTATCGCTCATGGGCAAATCTAATCTTAACTGATAACAAAATGAAGGACCCACAGCAGTGAGCTACAAGAAGCAGAGCTGAAGCATTTGGCACTGGCTTAATGGCTGGGGTCAGGTGGCAGGGACTCAGATATCGTGGGCTGCAGGCCTGGCGGCGGTGACTGCGGAGAAATGAAGCATTTCATAGCAGCAGGTCCCTACTGGTTTTTGAAAAGCAGCCCATGTTCTGTGAAGGATTGAGGTAGGAAATGACAGGAGAAACCCATAATGTAGAAGTGTGGTAGCTGCTTCTTGCTGCTGTTAGCAGAGCTTTACAAGAGAGACGGGACCGTGGCTGCGGGCGGCTGGAGGAGTGGGAGGAGCCGGATGCAGCTGTGCTAATGGAGATGCGCTCTGCCTGCAGTCTGCAATCGCAGTTGACCGAGGGCTTGGTAATTTGGAGGCTTGCAGTGTTGAAAAAGCAACTGCTGTGTCTCTCAGATGACACCAGTAACTGGGATGGCTTTCTGCCAAGCAGCACGCTTAGCGGAAAATAAAACTCGTGCCCCATCCTACCAATTTGTGAAGCTTGCAGCCAAAGCCCATCGCTTCGGCAGCTCAGGATGGGCAGGACATTGTGCTGGGAGACAGGAGGGCTCGGCCCAGCGTGATGGCCAACAAGCCAAGGCCGGACGCTTTAGGGTTAGAAACTGCCTCGACAGATAGAGCTGAATGGAAACAAGTCTATACGTTTTTGAATAAATGCTCTGCCAAAGAAACCGCAGCCTGGTCTGGAAGAGTCTGTGATTGTCCAACCCCAAAGCAATGCCTGGAACCACCGACATGAAGGCCAAGAAGCAAACCGCACAACTGTGCACGGGTATGTGGGTGGCTAAAGGGTGGACGGTAGCCGAGACTACTTCCCCCACCCCGCCCCTTCTTTCCTTCCTCCTGGGAAATCAAGTCCCTGAGTTTTAGCTAGAGTATGGCTTCCCCAACTGAAAACATTTCCCAGCCCCTCCTTGAACTAGATGTGACCAGGTGACCCAGTCCTGGAGTGCAAATGTAAAGGTGGGCTTTCGGGTGGATGCAGGGATGGATGCTTCCCCCTGTGCAGCATGTGTTAGGAAGAGCCTGGTTCCTCACGCTGGTAGACAGTGAGAGCCTGGATCGGTGCACTTTAACAAGAGAGAAAAATAAACACAGGTCACTGTTTCTTGGGGGACTGTGTCTGCCATTTACAGCAAAACTGAGTATTAAGCAACCCAAATTAAATGACCTAACAAACCAACCTATACATAGAAAAAAACCATGGCACACTAATGTGCGTGACGCTTTAGGTAGTTACCTTGGTCCATTCATTCGATTCACTAAACAGATTTTTTCTCCATTATGTTCAAACAAATTTTTGTACAATGACTGTTTTGGATTTATAAGGTGCTACATTTTTGCTTAATATGTTTTTGAAGATTTTTTTACAAATATCACTATCCTGTGGCAGATCCTTTAAAATATCCTTTTCTCTGGCTACACCATATCCTTTTGACATTGGACTTGATTTTTGACTCCCAAAAGTCATTCAGGACACTTTTCGGTAAGCAGGTGAGTGATGGGCCTCAGTGATTCTGTTTTGGGCTGGGAGTAGGTGTGAAGGTGGCCGGACCAGGCAGAACCTACGTCCTGTCCGATGTTGGAGCCGTGGGCATCCCTGGGCAGCGGCGCGGGGCGGGCTGACCGTGCTCACCTGCCCTCTGAGTTCTCGCTATGTCTATGTTAAGGCCACCGGCTTCATTCTACACTTATCACCTTGTGATGCTCACAGTCAGGCCCCCTGGCTCCGGTGGCTGAAGGAGTGCACGGACCCAGCGAGCCAATGTTACTGGGTCTTTGCTTTAACCAAGAGGAAATTTCTCGAGGATGTGAGGTCACGCAGGTGGAGACATAAAACACCACACGTGAATCTGAGCCCAGGAAGGAGGCCCTCCCTGGGGAAGGTCAGTGAGCAGATCCCAGGTTTTAGGAACCACACCGCTGGGGTCACTGTTCCTGTTCCCAGACCCTGAAGGCTCCGTTTTAACTAAATCATGACCCAGTTGAGGGAAAAGAAAGAATGGTTTTGTTGTTATGTTTATTCACGTTGCCTTAGTGCACCCCCCTCCGAAAGTTCAGATCCACTCTACACCTGCCAGTGTCCCGGGGAGAAGCCCAGTTTGGAGAATGTTTGAGTTGGCCTCTGCTGAGAGCTCCAGGGGCTGTTCCGTAGGTCCGTGTTTCCAGCCGGGGCGACCGTGCCTCCAGGGACATGGGGTGATGTCTGCAGACACTTTCGGTTGTTACAGTGGTGGGGGCGGTGGGGAGGAGGGTGCGTTGGCCAGGCCAGGCGTGGGGCTGAACATCCCACCGTGCACAGGGCAGCCCCACCACAAACAATGTCGGTAGGGCTGGGGTGGAGAGACCCTGCCACAGACCCACACAGACCCCCTGTGAAATACGGTTTAGAGGCCAAGAAGCTGATGATCTCAGTTTAAAACAAAACTCACGTGCTCTCTCAGATGGGCTGGGAGAGGGACTATTAAGCCACAGAGTGAAATGTGTATTCAGAGTGCTAACTCGGGGCGAGACTGCCACTCTCCCCGAGTGCCTGGCCAGTCAGCCACTTCCTCTGGGCTGACACTGTCTCTTTATGGAAGCACTCTTGAGCTCACTGGGGGCTGAAAATAGAATAAAGATAATTAGACAGGGGCTGCTTGCCCCTGATCCAAACCAAACCTGAGTAGCCAGAATAGGTCGAATGCTCTCAACCCAGCAAAATGAACTCCCACCACTCAACACCATGGTTAGCAGGAGGTGGACATGGAAACTGGTGTTAGCAGAGCCCAGGGCCAGGCACAGGACCGCAAGGAGACACAAGGCCCACAAGAGGGTCCAGCTCGCAGCTAGGTGGGGTTCTGCCACCCCCTTGCTGGCACTTCCCAGGCCAGGGCCTCAGCATCAAGGTGTAAGATTGAGGGTTCCTTTCATGGATTTGGCAGCCTCGGTGTTCCTGGGACATCATCCTGCTCCGGAATCAACTACGGCAGAGGAGCTTTGGTGTGTTGGTCTGGCAGGGATCTGTCTGTCTGCCTTCCCACCAGCAGCTCTTCACCCTTCTTCTGAAAAAGCCCCTGTGGAAGGCCCTGTGGAAGCCTCTGTGGGCACCAGGGTGAAGGATCCTGAAGAGCCGAAACTCTTAGCCCCTCCCCTCGGCCACCGTGATTGGCTCAGAGAGGAGTCTATCACCCAAGCAGAGCCAGTGAGGGTCAGGCCCAGGAGTTCTACTCAACACTTTGGGATGGGAAGCTGGGAAGGTGTTAGGTGCAGGGGCAGATAAAGCCCCTTTGCAGGGACCGTGAGGGGAAGGCGTGGAGCTGCATGGGAAGGGGCACGGGATGAGGGCAGCGTGGAGGGCTGCTGAGATGAGGGGGGACGGAGGCTGGGTCCTCATGACAATACTTGTGAAACCACCCCCTTGGGCAGAGTTACCCGCACCAAAGTGCATTTCCATTGATTTCCTTGATTCTGGTTTCTAGAAGCCAGCCTGAGTGCAAACATTCCCTTTCATGAGATGATTTTCTTTAGAAGTTTTAACTGGGAGCCAAGCTTTCCAGAGAACCCTTCTTGGGAGCAGCTGTCCCTGCTTTGTGCGTCTTCAGAGACCACCCTGGTGAGGGGGCTGGCTGGGCAGGGGCCGCAGGGGAGTATCTCTGAGTCAGTGGTGAAGTCCGGAGCCACACAGGCTGGGGAGGTGGAAACCCCAGCGTCCACCCAAGCTCCCCCTTTTGAGAAGGTTCTTGATGACCATGAAGGTTTGACTCTCTGTATGTGTGCATGTAATAGATTTCTCCTTCTTAAAGAGATCCAATTATAGATTCCAGCATCTGAAATTTAATACTTGAGGATTAATTGAATTAAATTATTTGTAAAAACTTCTTCAGGTTCTTTAGATGAAAGCAGTGTCATATTCATGAAATTCTGTTTGTAATTTCCAGCAGTTGATATGATTCTGCTGCATTCTTTGAGCAGCTTTATGGGGCATGGAAGGTTCTTTGTAAGAAAGGTGGACAGAGCAGGAAGGGGCCCCAGGGAGAGGGCTACTTACACCACCCTTGCTCTGAGCTTTTGCTGGGTGTTTATCCGGAGCCGGCTGGTGACCATGGTCTTTGTTTTTCCACTTTCTGGATTTGATTTTTGAAGCTTTTATCCCCTATTTTAGAAGCATATTGACTTAATCTATCACGTGATTTGTAAATCAAGACCCCAACAGGAGCTGTCTGCTTTTCTTAGCTTCAGTAGCCTTGGTGACGTTGCGTGTAAGACCTGCCTCTTTCCAAAAGTCAGTTTTTAATATGGAACAAGACTGAGTTCTTCCTCCAGAGCCAAACAGGCTGGAAATAATAATAATAATAATAATAATAATAATAAACAGTATTATAATTCAATACCCATAATTATTAAAATGCCATCATAAAGCTCTGAGCTTTGCAAAAGATGGCAGAAGTTGGAGAAATTAACCCTGAAATTAATCTCTATATTAGTCAGGGAAGTTAATGTGGGTAGCTTTAACAGATACATCCGCAAATTCTCTTAACTAGTAAAGGCCTATTTCTCATGAAGGTAAAGGCTGGTCACTGCACAAAGTGGACCCCCAAGTTCATGGTGGTAGAAAAGAGAAGGAGGCACAGTGGCTCTTAGATTCTGTCGGCCAGAACTGGCCCCATGGCCATGATCTGTCTTTGTGGGAGGTTGATGGGTGGAGGAGGGCACGTGGATATTAAAGCCCCTTCACCACCCCAGATGGATTTCTGCTGTTGTGCTCCTTAGTCAGAAATTAAAGTCGAGATTCTGATTTAGACAGTGGGATTACGGAGACTTGAATGTGGCCCTAACCCAGAGTCCCGTCTCCAGCCCCAGGGTCCCACAGACCATGAGAACACAGCGTGTGAAGATGCATGTAGATGTTCGGAACACCAGCTTTGCTTTGGGAGGGAGCCAGGACTTACATCTCCACCATATTCCTCATGCGCGTGGGCCTCCACCTCGAGCCTCCGTTGCTTCGTATGTGAAGTGAGGAGAACAGTAATGCCTCTCTCACAGGTTTTCTGAGAAATCATCAGCATTTCCATCCTCCTCCCACCGCTATCATCAGCAAGGCCACCGGCAGCAGCAATGATGTCAACACACCTGGCTTTTTAGGGTCCTGAACAGCCTAACCACATTCCCGTGGAATGGTCTCTGAATGCTAACTGCCCCCTTCTATTGCCCTGGTTTCAGAGAGAAGCTGGCTCTGAGTTTGCACAGTGGTGCATAAGCTGTGAGGGTACTGGATGATGTGACTTCGTCTTTGTGCAGCCGTCTGCAGGTTCTCGGGGGTCGTTAGCGGCCGAGCACTGTCCCTGTGGAAGTTCCCGAACAATCACGTGGAGAACTTGCATGAGTACAGATGCAGGCCTGACGTGGGAAGTCAGGCTGGCATCTGACGACTTGTATTTTTAGTAAGATTTTCAGTGGCTCTTAAACAAGCCGTGCATTATTGTGTAAGCGCAGTCTTGTATACCGACTGCATTCATTCATGCGCACACCGAGTATTTATTGAGCATTTGCGGAGCTCCAGGCCATGTTAGGTCTCTTGCCACTGTATCTGATTCTCATGCTCTGTCATCACCCCATTCTGTAGAGGAGGACGATGGAGCTTGGGGAAAGCGCACGAGTGACCTGTCCAAGGTCACAGCTGGGAAGAGGGCCCAGAGCTCACACTTCTAATACCCCTTTACAAAAAAGGGTCTTTTCCAGGAGCTGACAGAGGACAGCACACAGGTGGCCACAGTGGTGGGGCCATGTCAGGGCTATGGGGTGGGGGGCACGTGCTTGTTCTTAGAGGCTCAGCAGCTAGGGTCTGGGAAAGGTCTCCCTGGAGGTCAAGTCAATCATCTAGGAGGACAATGGGTATGTATGTGTTGGGGGGGGGGCGAGAGGGAGGGAGAGAACGTGGCAGAAGGCATGACACGTGCATTGGCCTGGCAGTACACAGTTCCTTGCTGGCTGCGACTGGCTGTGGCCCGACACACCTCAAGTGTGACGTCCTCTCCGCTGGTTTCATCGCAGCTTACCAAAGGCACACAGAAGAGTTTCCTACCTCCTCCTTTCTTCTGCAAACTTTAATAGAATTTCCTCTGAGGCATACCAGAAAAAGAGCGAGTGGTCTGTCAAGATCATGACGTAACATATGGTATTGTTAGGATGCAGCTGCAGTGAACGCACAGGCCGAGAAAGTGAATCCGTGTACACGACCCTGCAGAGTACAAGAGGATGTGTGAACATGGTGAAGGCCACAAGCCCAGGGGAGCTGAGGATCCGGAACCCCGGGGCCAGAGCGTGTGTCTGCCTGTTCCAGCCTAGAAGCTCTGCTCTTCACGTCCCTCTGCGTGTGAATGGCTCCGTTTGTCCGTAAAGCTGCCCATTCCAAGCGGGGTCAACAGTGTCCCTCTGCTGCCGTGAGCCGGACAAGGTCACATGCTGCAAATATTAGCCACTGCAGGGCCACATGCTGTCCTGGGACTGCTCGGGAAGAACTGTGCCCTCTGGGGGAAGGGTCATGAGGGAAGCCATGCAAGTTCTAAATTAGCCATGGGAACTGGCCCAGCCCAGAGCAGGGACCCATGATTCAAGAATGTTCTCTGGCCCTGGCCTTGAAGTCCCTGCTCACAGCCTCAGAGCTGCAGCCACCACAGAGAGTGGTTAAAAATACCCTGGTGGTGGGCCTACAAGATTACATTTAGAAAATTGCTTTCCAGAGGCAGCCTCGGGCAAGAGCTGACCGTAATTTGGGCACCAGGCGGGCCATCCGGCTGCAAGGTCAGCTAGCCCCTGGGACACTTGCAGATCTGAGCTTCTGCCAGGTCTTTCTTAGTGCTTGGGCTCAAATGAAACACCACTTGCAGCTCCTTTGCTTAAGAGATTTTCAGAGCCATGCAGCCAAAGACCTCCTTGTTTTTACTATCTTAACAGCAAGTCTGTGCTGGGGCGGCTGGGAATGAAGAGGCGGGGCTTTAACCCGAGGCGCCTCCGAAATGCTCCTGCAGCAGCTCTGGGCCGGCTCCCCTTCCAATCACTGCAAGCCACAAGTAGAACTCAAGCCCGGGATGTGGCCTCAGGCTCTCCTGTCTGGGCTTCCAAGGAGAGACAGACGTGGGCAGGAACTGAATCACTTCTTTTGGGGAGGGGGCTGTGGGCAGATTCTGCTCCACCTCCTTCTCATCAGCCTTGCGGTGGGGGCTGATGAATGCCATGGCCATGAGCAAGGAAGGCACCGGACTCTGGGAAACCACACAGACACGCACAACTGTCCCATGACTAATCCCCACAAGTCCTGTCTCTTCGAGTGACAGTAAGTTGCGAGGGGCAGAACTGGGTCAAGCGCCCCTTGAATAGGATTCTTCATCGCAGCTACTCTGAGTACTTGGCCCGTGCTGGGCGCCGGCTGTGGTCTTGTTTCGTCCTTACGAAAGGACTTACTAAAGCAAGTGCCCCCCGCAGGGCCACGCTGAAGCTTGGGGCCACAGCAGGCTGCCTAGGCTAACCCGGCTGGCTGGTCAGGGGACAGTGGGCATTTGGCCCCGGACTCCTCAGACACTCCACTCACCTGCCTGGGCTCGTCCTCCCAGGGCTGAGCATGTAGGTAGCCCTTGCCCAGTGGACTGAGTATTCCTGGCACCAACTCTCCGGGCCATGATCCTGGGAGCAGTTATTTTTGAGGTAGGATTTGGCCAGGATCCTGTGGCTGAAATAGAAGCCGTACTTTTGATCCCGCTGGGGTGCTATCCAGGGCTCCTGGTGACCTTTGTCCTAGAATAGAAACCACATTCACCCATCAGAGCAGCAGTTCTCAAAGTGGGGTGCCCTGGACCAGCAACATCAGCCTTGCCTGGGAGCTCACTGGAATGCACATTCTCGGGCTCAGCCCCAGAGCTGCAGAATCAGAAACCGTGGGTGGAGACCAGCACGCTGTCTCAGGAAGCCCTCCTGAAGGTTTGGATGCTCGGGAAAGCTGAGAACTATGGCCCAGGGAGATGACAGGTCCCCCTCATGTCCTGTTCCACCACCCCTGAGAACAGCTGCACCGACAGTCAGGGTTGAGGTGGGCCAGCAAGGGTCTCCTGGTGGTGAGGCATTCCTCACAGGGAGGGGCTGGAGCTTGGGTCAGGTGCCCAGTGTGTGCAGCTAAGCCACGTGCCAGGAGGCAACCCTTGAGAAAGCTACTCAAATAGCTCCGTTCTAGACAACCAGGGGGTCCCTCCCTTCCCTGGAGCAGGCTGTCTTTTTCCGACCCCAACAGTGCTGAAAGATGGGTCTCTTGAAGCTCTCAACACCTGCCTGGCTGTCCTGCTCGTAGAGGAACAAGGCAGGTAGCGAGATTTGAGAACTGTAGACAGCTTCCTTCTACCCCTTGACAGTTCTCTCTGGCAAGATCCTAGTGCCTGAAATCCTGCCGTTATTCCTGTTACAGTGTGGCATCTTTGTGGGAGTCATCAACACTTTAGTATGAAATAGATTTTTCAACAGTCTTTCTTTTTTTAAAAATTTTTTTTATTTTTTTTTTAAAGATTTTATTTATTTATTTGAGAGAGAGAGAATGAGAGAGAGCACATGAGAGGGGGGAGGGTCAGAGGGAGAAGCAGACTCCCCGCCGAGCAGGGAGCCCGATGCGGGACTCGATCCCGGGACTCCAGGATCATGACCTGAGCCGAAGGCAGTCACTTAACCAACTGAGCCACCCAGGCGCCCTAAAAATTTTTTATTGTTATGTTAATCACCATACATTACATCATTAGTTTTTGATGTAGTGTTCCATGATTCATTGTTTGTGCATAACACCCAGTGCTCCATGCAGAATGTGCCCTCCCCAATACCCATCACCAGGCTAACCCATCCTCCCACCCCCTCCCCTCTAGAACCCTCAGTTTGTTTTTCAGAGTCCATCGTCTCTCATGGATCATCTCCCCCTCTAATTTCCCCCCTTCATTCTTCCCCTCCTGCTATCTTCTTCTTTTTTTTTTTTTCTTAACATGTATTGCATTATTTGTTTCAGAGATACAGATCTGTGATTCAACAGTCTTGCACAATTCACAGCACTCACCATAGCACATACCCTCCCCAGTGTCTATCACCCAGCCACCCCCTCCCCCCCCCCCCCCCCCCCCCCTCCCACTCCAGCAACCCTCAGTTTGTTTCCTGAGATTAAGAATTCCTCATATCAGTGAGGTCATATGATACATGTCTTTCTCTTTTTGACTTATTTTGCTCAGCATAACACCCTCCAGTTCCATCCACGTCATTGCAAATGGCAGGATCTCATTCCTTTTGATGGCTGCATAATAATCCATTGTATATATATACCAATTTTCTTTATCCATTCATCTGTTGATGGACATCTTGGCTCTTTCCACAGTTTGGCTATTGTGGACATTGCTGCTATAAACATCGGGGTGCACGTACCCCTTTGGATCCCTACATTTGTATCTTTGGGGTAAATACCCAGTAGTGCAATTGCTCGATCATATGGTAGTTCTATTTTCAACATTTTGAGGAACCTCCATACTGTTTTCCACAGTGGTTGCACCAGTTTGCATTCCCACCAGCAGTGTAGGAGGGTTCCCCTTTCTCTGCATCCCCGCCAACATCTGTCATTTCCTGACTTGTTAATTTTAGCCATTCTGACTGGTATGAGGTGGCATCTCATTGAGGTTTTGATTTGGATTTCCCTGATGCCGAGCGATATTGAGCACTTTTTCATGTGTCTGTTGGCCATTTGGATGTCTTCTTTGCACAAATGTCTGTTCATGTCTTCTGCCCATTTCTTGATTGGATTCTTTGTTCTTTGGGTGTTGAGTTTGATGAGTTCTTTATAGATTTTGGATACTAGCCCTTAATCTGATATGTCATTTGCAAATATCTTCTCCCATTCTGTTGGTTGTCTTTTGGTTTTGTTGACTGTTTTCTTTGCTGGGCAAAAGCTTTTTATCTTGATGAAGTCCTAATAGTTCACTTTTGCCCTTGCTTCACTTGCCTTTGGCGATGTTTCTAGGAAGAAGTTGCTGTGGCTGAGTTCGAGAGGTTGCTGCCCGTGTACTACTGTAGGATTTTGATGGACTTCTGTCTCATATTTAGGTCTTTCAACCATTTTGAGTCTATTTTTGTGTGTGGTGTAAGGAAATGGTCCAGTTTCATTCTTCTGCATGTGGCTATCCAATTTTCCAACACCATTTGTTGAAGAGACTGTCTCTTTTCCACTGGACATTCTTTCCTGCTTTGTCGAAGATTAGTTGACCATAGAGTTGAGGGTCCATTTCTGGGCTCTCTATTCTGTTCCATTGATCTATGCATCTGTTTTTGGGCCAGTACCATGCTGTCTTGATGATGACAGCTTTGTAATAGAGCTGGAAGTCCGGAATTGTGATGCCGCCAGCTTTGCTTTTCTTTTTCAACATTCCTCTGGCTATGCGGGGTCTTTTCTGGTTCCATACAAATTTTAGGATGATTTGTTCCATTTCTTTGAAAAAAGTGGATGGTATTTTGATGGGGATTGCATTGAATGTGTAGATTGCTCTAGGTAGCATTGACATCTTCACAATATTTGCCATGAGCATGGAACGTTTTTCCATTTCTTTGTGTCTTCCTCAATTTCTTTCATGAGTATTTTATAGTTTTCTGAGTACATATTCTTTGCCTCTTTGGTTAGATTTATTCCTAGGTATCTTATGGTTTTGGGTGCAATTGTAAATGGGATCGACTCCTTAATTTCTCTTTCTTCTGTCTTGTTGTTGGTGTATAGGGATGCCACTGATTCCTGTGCATTGATTTTATATCCTGCCACTTTACTGAATTCCTGCATGAGTTCTAGCAGTTTTGGGGTGGAGTCTTTTGGGTTTTCCACATAAAGTATCATATCATCTGCAAAGAGTGAGAGTTTGACTTCTTCTTTGCTGATTTGGATGCCTTTGATTTCTTTTTGTTGTCTGATTGCTGTGGCTAGGACTTCTAATACTATGTTGAATAGCAGTGGTGATAGTGGACATCCCTGCCATGTTCCTGACCTTAGGGGGAAAGCTCTCAGTTTTTCCCCATTGAGAATGATATTTGCTGTAGGTTTCTCATAGATGGCTTTTATGATATTGAGGTAGGTACCCTCTATCCCTATACTCTGAAGAGTGTTGATCAAGAAAGGATGCTGTACTTTGTCAAATGCTTTTTCTGCATCTATTGAGAGGATCATATGATTCTTGTTCTTTCTTTTGTTAATGTATTGTATCATGTTGATTGATTTGCTAATGTTGAACCAACCTTGCAGCCCAGGGATAAATCCCATTTGGTCGTGGTGAATAATCCTTTTGATGTACTGTTGGATTCTATTGGCTAGTATTTTGGTGAGAATTTTTGCATCCGTGTTCATCAAGGATATTAGTCTGTAATTCTCCTTTTTGATGGGGTCTTTGTCTGGTTTGGGGATCAAGGTAATGCTGGCCTCATAAAACGAGTTTGGAAGTTTTCCTTCCATTCTATTTTCTGGAACAGTTTCAGAAGAATAGGTATTAATTCTTCTTGAAATGTTTGGTAGAATTCCCCTGGGAAGCCATCTGGCCCTGGGCTTTTGTTTGTTGGGTGATTTTTGATGACTGCTTCAATTTCCTTAGTGGTTATAGGCCTGTTCAGGGTTTCTATTTCTTCCTGGTTCAGTTTTGGTAGTTGATACATCTCTAGGAATACATCCATTTCTTCCAGGTTATCTAATTTGCTGGCATATGGTTGCTCATAATATGTTGTTATAATTATTTGTATTTCTTTGGTGTTGGTTGTGATCTCTCCTCTTTCATTCATGATTTTTTTGATTTGGGTCATTTCTCTTTTCTTTTTGATAAGTCTGGCCAGGCGTTTATCATCTTAATTCTTTCAAAGAACCAGCTCCTAGTTTCATTGATGTGTTCTACTGTTCTTTTGGTTTTTATTTCATTGATTTCTGCTCTGATCTTTATTATATCTCTTCTCCTGCTGGGTTTAGGCTTTATTTGCTGTTTTTTCTCTAGCTGCTTTAGGTGTAGGGTTAGGTTGTGTATTTGAGACCTTTCTTGTTTCTTGAGAAAGGCTTGTATTGCTATATACTTTCCTCTTAGGACTGCCTTTGCTGCATCCCAAAGATTTTGAACAGTTGTGTTTTCATTTTCATTGGTTTCCATGAATTTTTTAATTCTTCTTTAATTTCCTGGTTGACCCATTCATTCTTTAGTAGGATGCTCTTTAGCCTCCATGTATTTGAGTTCTTTCCGACTTTCCTCTTATGATTGAGTTCTAGTTTCAAAGCATTGTGGTCTGAAAATAGGCAGGGAATGATCCCAGTCTTTTGGTACTGGTTGAGACCTGATTTGTGACCTAAGATGTGATCTATTCGGGAGAATGTTCCATGGGCACTAGAGAAGAATGTGTATTCCTTTGCTTTGGGATGGAATGTTCTGAATATGTCTGTGAAGTCCCTGTGGTCCAATGTGTCATTTAAAGTCTTTATTTCCTTGTTGATCTTTTGCTTAGATGATCTGTCCATTTCAGTGAGGGGGGTGTTAAAGTCCCCCACTATTAATGTATTGTTGTCAATGTGTTTCTTTGCTTTTGTTATTAATTGCCTTATATAATTGGCTGGTCCCATGTTAAGGGCATAGATATTTATAATTGTTAGATCTTCTTGTTGGATAGACCCTTTAAGTAGGATATAGTGTCCTTCCTCATCTCTTATTACAGTCTTTGGTTTAAAATCTAATTTGTCTGATATAAGGATTGCCACCCCAGCTTTCTTTTGGTGTCCATTAGCATGGTAAATGGTTTTCCACCCCCTCACTTTCAATCTGGGGCTGTCTTTGGGTCTAAAATGAGTCTCTTGCAGACAGCATATCGATGGGTCTTGTTTTTTAATCCAGTCTGATAGCCTGTGTCTTTTGATTGGGGCATTTAGCCCATTTACATTCAGGGTAACTATTGAAAGATAGGAATTTAGTGCCATTGTATTGCCTGTAAGGTGACTGTTACCGTATATTGTCTGTGTTCCTTTCTGGTCTGTGTTGCTTTTAGGCTCTCTCTTTGCTTAGAGGACCCCTTTCAAGATTTCTTGTAGGGCTGGTTTCGTGTTTGCAAATTCCTTTAGTTTTTGTTTGTCCTGGAAGCTTTTTATCTCTCCTTCTATTTTCAATGACAGCCTAGCTGGATATAGTATTCCTGGCTGCATATTTTTCTCATTTAGTGCTCTGAATATATCCTGCCAGTCCTTTCTGGCCTGCCAGGTCTCTGTGGATAGGTCTGTTGCCAATCTAATGTTTCTACCATTGTAGGTTACATATCTCTTCTTCCGAGCTGCTTTCAGGATTTTCTCTTTGTCTCTGAGACTCGTAAGTATTACTGTTGATGTCGAGGTGTTGACCAATTTTTATTGATTTTGAGAGGGGTTCTCTGTGCCTCCTGGATTTTGATGCCTGTTTCCTTCCCCAAATTAGGGAAGTTCTCTGCCATAATTTGCTCCAATATACCTTCTGCCCCTCTCTCTCTTTCTTCTACTTCTGGGATCCCAATTATTCTAATATTGTTTCATCTTATGGTATCGCTTATCTCTCGAATTCTGCCCTCGTGATCTAGTAGTTGTTTATCTCTCTTTTTCTCAGCTTCTTTATTTTCCATCATTTGGTCTTCTATATCACTAATTCTCTCTTCTGCCTCATTTATCCTAGCAGTTAGTGCCCCCATGTTTTATTGCACCTCATTAATAGCCTTTTTGATTTCAACTTGGTTAGATTTTAGTTCTTTTATTTCTCCAGAAAGGGTTTCTCTAATAACTTCCATGCTTTTTTCAAGCCCAACTAGTATCTTTAAAATCATGACTCTGAACTCTAGGTCTGGCATCGTACTAATGAGTAGGTCCCTGGCAGTCGGTACTACCTCTTGTTCTTTTTGTTGAGGTGATTTTTTTCCATCTTGTCACTTTGTCCAGAGGAGAATAGATGAATGAGAGAACAAAATGCTAACAGGGTAACAACGTCCCCAGAAAATATACTCTAAACAAATCAGAAAAGACCTGAAAATGGGGGAAAAGAAAGGAAAAAGAAAAAGAAAAAGATAAAAACAAACAAAAACAGATCAAAACAAAAAGCAGAATATGATCAAATATGATCAGTGGTGCATAGATCAGTGCCACACACTAGATTTTGGGTGTATTTTGGTCTGTTAGAAGAAAGTGCCTCCCAAAATTTTAAAGAAAGAAAACTTATATATGTACAAAAATAAGGGTTGATACGATGAAGGGATGGAATATGACTGTAAAGATGAAAATTATAAAAAAATTGTATAAAAGGAATTGATAAGTTGTTTGAAAAAAGAAAGAAGAGGATTAAAAAAAAAGAAAAAAAAGGGAGAGAATGTGATCAGGCAGGAGACTAGAACAAAGCCATACACTAGAGATTTAGGGTATATTTTGATCTGTTAGAAGAAACTGTATCTCAAAATTTTAAAGAGAGAACAACTTATATATATATGCCAAATTAAGGGTAACTAATATGAAGTGATAGAATATGACTCTAAAAATGAAAAATAAAAATGTTTTTTAAAAAAGGGATTGATAAGATGTTGGTTGAAAAAGGGAAAAAGAAAAATTAAAAAAAAAAAGGTTCAAAAAAAAAATTAACTTTGAAAGACTAAAGAATCATGATAAAAAAAGCCATGGATTCTATGTGCAGTATTACCCTAGCGCTGGAGTTCTGCCGTTCTCATTGATCAGTAAACTTGGTCTTGGCTGGCTGTTCTCGCTGATCTTCTGGGGGAGGGGCCTGTTGCCGTGGTTTCCAAAAGTCTTTGCCGGAGGCAGAATTGCCCCGCCCTTGCCCGGTCTGGGCTAAGTAATCTGCTCAGGTTTGCTCTCCGGGGCTTTTGTTCCCTGCGAGCTTTCCGTACAGCTTTGGAGGCGGAGAGTGAAAATGGCGGCCTCCCAATCTCCGCCGCGGAGGAGCCGAGAACTCGGGGCCCCGCTTCTCAGTGAGCCCCCAGAGAAAAGCCGCCAGTCACTCCCATCTCCCAGGTCTCCGGCCGCACTCCGTGCTCACCCGGCCTGTGACCGCGCGTTTCTATCTCTGGCCCCCGACCCCGGGTGGAGTCTCCAAACCCAGCAGATCCCTGCGGCGCACTCCCGCGCGGCTCCTCCCGGGGGAGGAAGGTGAGTCTCCCCGGATCTGCCGCTTGTTGGGTCCCTGCTGGAGGAGCAGTGGCCCGACTGTGCTGCGGATCCCAGTTTATGGCAACCCCGAGCTGAGAGCCCGCGCCTGGGCTCCACCTCTGCAGCCGGCTTCCCTGCTCCGATACCTGGGAGCTCCGCCACACTCAGGCACCCCTGGTCTTCCTGTGAGCCCGAGGGTCCTGAGACCACACTGTCCCGGAGGGTTGCACCCCCCGCTTAGCCAACGGAGTGACTTCCCTCAGCAGAGCAGACTCTAAAAGTTCTGATTTTGTGCTCCGCGGCTCTATCACTTGCCAGAAGCGGCCGCCGGAGGCCCCTCCCCCGCCGTCCATCCTCCCGAATATCGCCTCGGATTCACTCCTCTGCATGTCCTACCTTCCAGAAAGTGGTCGCTTTTCTGTTCAGAGAGTTGTTGCTATTCTTTTCTTCGATCTCCTGTTGAGTTCGTAGGTGTTCAGAATGGTTTGATCCCTATCCAGCTGAATTCCTGAGACCAGACGAAATCCAGGTCTTCTATTCCTCTGCCACCTTGCTCCCCCTCAATTTTTCAACAGTATTTCCAAGTCATGGCTGCTGAAAGTAAAGTTTGATGGGGTTAGAAGTTGTATGGGAGGCTGACTGGGGCCCTAAGCACCAGGAGGGAAGGAAATGCCAATGACTAAAATGAGGTGTAATAAGGGCATGGTCAAACTTGAACAGTCTGAAAGAACAATCTGTAAAGAGGCTGTTTCTTTCCCTCCAAGATTCCAGTCCCTTGGTCCTCCTTCCCAGAAGTGATTATGATTCACTGTATCTTCTGAATAGGTATATATATCAATTCTTTAATTTTAATAGGTATGAAAACTGTCCAAAACCTTTATTTATTCACCTAACTGTCCACCTCAAGGATTGCACCATATCAACACACGCATTATTATCTAGCTTTTTAGAGGTAGGTTTCATACTGCTCTTTTGTATGATTATATTGTAATTTACATAAGCACTTCCCTGCTGAGATTATTCAGGTGATTTCCAGCCTTCTGCTACAACAAACAATACTGCCAAGAGTATTCTTACTCACATATCTTTATACACATGTACAAATGTATTGTTCAGGTAAAATGCTCAAAGTGAAATTCCTAGATTAATGGGATGTACACTTTAAATTTTAATTACCTGTTGGCAAATTGTCCTCCAACACTCCCATCAATAGTGTTAAAGATTAAAATTTTAATCTTTATTAGTCTAAGTAAAATTAAAAAAAAATGTTTATAATTGTACTTTTAATTTCCATGTCTTTCATTATAACTGAAATGAGTTGAGCATATGAAAATATTTATGAGCCATGGATTTTCCTATGAACTTCCTGGTTTTTTTCTTTGCCCATTTTTCTAATGAGTTGGTGTCCTTTTTATTTATTTGTAAGAGCTCTTTATATATGAGGTTATTAACTCTGTCACTCATGTGTTACAAATATTTTCCCAATGTGTCATGTGTTGGTATTTTTTTCCATGTGGAAATTTAAAGCATCTTGAAAGAAGTTGCTGTGGCCGATGTCAAAGAGGTTACTGCCTATGTTCTCCTCTAGGATTTTGATGGATTCCTGTCTCACATATTGAGGTCTTTCATCCATTTTGAGTTTATCTTTGTTTATGGTGTAAGAGAATGGTCCAGTTTCATTCTTTTGCATGTGGCTGTCCAATTTTCCCAGCACCATTTATTAAAGAGACTGTCTTTTTTCCATTGGATATTTTTTCCCGATTTGTCAAAGATTAGTTGGCCATAGAGTTGAGGGTCCATTTCTGGAGACTCTATTCTGTTCCATTGATCTATGTGTCTGTTTTTGTGCCAATACTATGCTGTCTTGGTGATCACAGCTTTGTAATATAGCTTGAAGTCAGGCAACATGATGCTCCCAGCTTTGTTTTTCTTTTTCAACATTCCCCTGGCAATTTGGGATCTTTTCTGGTTCCATACAAATTTTAGGATTGTTTGCTCCAGCTCTTCAAAAAATGCCAATGGTATTTTAATAAGGATGACATTGAAAGTACAGATTCTCTGGGCAGCACAGACATTTTAACAATGTTTATTCTTCCAATCCATGAGCATGGAATGTTTTTCCATCTTTTTGTGTCTTCCTCAATTTCTTTCATAAGTGTTCTGTAGTTTCTAGAGTTTACCTCTTTGGTTAGGTTTATTCCTAGGTATCTTATGGTCTTTGGTGCAGTTAGAATGGCTAAAATTAACAAGGCAGGAAACAACAAATGTTGGCAAGGATGCAGAGAATGAGGAACCCTCCTACACTGTTGGTGGGAACGCAAGCTGGTACAGCCACTCTGGAAAACAGTATGGAAGTTCCTCAAGACGTTAAAAATAGAACTACCCTACAACCCAGCAGTTGCACTACTGGGTATTTACTCCAAAGATACAGATGTAGTGAAAAGAAGGGCCATATGCACCCCAATTTTCATAGCAGCAATGTCTACAATAGCCAAACTGTGGAAGGAGCTGAGATGCCCTTCAACAGATGAATGGATAAAGATGATGTGGTTCATATATACAATGGAATATTACTCAGCCATCATAAAGGATAAATACCCACCATTTGCATCGACATGGATGGAAGTGGAGGGCATTATGCTAAGTGAAATAAGTCAAGCAGAGAAAGTCAATTATCATATAGTTTCGCTCATATATGGAATATAAGGAATAGCACGGAGGACATTAGGGGAAGGAAAGGAAAACTGAAGGGGGGGAAGTCAGAGGGGAAGATGAATCATAAGAGACTATGGACTCCAGGAAAAAATCTGAGGGTTTCAGAGGGGCCTGGGGGTGGGGGGATGGGTACATGTGGTGATGAGCCCATTATACACAACTAATGAATCATTGAACACTACACCAAAAACTAATGATGTACTGTATGGTGGCTAACTTAATATAATAAATAAATAAATAAATAAATAAATAAATAAATAAATAAATAAATAAATAATTTAAAGCATCATGTAGTCAAATAGATCAGTCTTTTCCCTTATGGCTTTAGGAGGACATTGATTTCTGAGTGGGGTCTAAAAGGAGATGAGAACAGCTTCCTGCTCTTGGCCAAACTGAACTTGGCCTCACAAGACGTCCTCCCCGACTGGCCACAAATTTCACATGCGTATGACTGATGTTTCCTGCTACCGACTGAATGTGTTTCCCCCAGATTCAGATGTGAAATCTTAATTCCCGATAGCAGCTGTGAGCAGGGCCCTTGAGAGGCACTAGGTCACAAGGGTGGAGACCTCATGGATGGGATTGGGGCCCTTATAAAAAGAGGCTCCTTCCCCATGTGGAAGACATGGTGGACAAAGAGAGGCTGGCCCTTACCAGATGCTGAATCTGCTGGTGATTTGACGGTGGACTCCCAGGCTTCAGAGCTGTGGGAGTTAAACCTCTGTTGTTTATAAGCCCCCCAGTCTGTGGCGTTTCATTAGAGCAGCTGGAGGGACTGAGATAGCCCATCACTGATCCTTGGTCACTGTCACTCTGTTTCTTCCTTCTCTCTCCAGATGTTAAGCTGCCACATTGTGATGAATGTAGCATCACAGAGCCTGTCCCTTCTGCCATGTTCCTCCCTGAAATCTCTCCCTGCTTCCAGTATCTCTGGTCCATCGGGTACTAACATCCCCATCACGCTCTCTCTGGATCGAAAACCTTCAGTGGCTCCCCAGTGCCTATGGATTTCCATTCATTGGTTTTCAAATACTGACCCTGATCTCCCCCTCTAGGAAACTCCAGCAACTCCCAGTTAGAGGTCATTACACCAAACACCTCCCTGGCACCCCTCTAGGCCTTTGTTCATGCTGTTCCATCCTCCTGGAGTCCTGTCACCCATCCTACCTGTGGAACTATCTGGCCTCCATAGCCATCTCTATGGAAGCCTTCTCTTCCTCCCCTGGTCACCTGTGGGCTCTGATCCTCTGGGCCCTCAGTACTTACCCTCTCCTCCAGGCAGAAGCTTGGCTATATCTCCCTGATGGCTAGTGGTACTCTGTTATCTCTGGGGTTCCTATTTGTTGCCCTGGCAATGATGAGCATCCTCTATGCGGGGCTCTATCTGGCTCCCTGGCCAGAGCAGAACATTCTTGCACTCGGGTCAAGGTCTAAGGGCCAAAGACAGCAAATGACATGCACAGATGCACAGCCACTTGTGTGTAGGAGTGCTCTGTGCAGGTTGAGGGGTGACATTGAGCAGGGACTGAGAGGCCTGTGGGAGCCAGCCGGGGCAGGGCGCCCCCTGGGCAGAGAAGCAGCAGTGAGGCTTGGCTGAAAGGGGTACACTGGCTCAAGGAACAGACTGGAAGGGAGGCTGGAGGCCACTGGCCAGGGTAGAGGGGTTGGAGAGGTTGATGGGGGCTGATTTCTCTGGGCATGGAAAACTACTTGAAGATTTTAGGTAGAGAAACAACAGTATGGTTTAGGTTTCATAGGCCCAGAGTTTCAGACTTGACCTATAGGGCCCAAGTGATCCCTCCCTAGCTGCTTCTTCAGAACTTATTTGAAGGTCACTGTCCAGCTTCTCATAATTCCCAGCATAGGAAGGGCTGTCCCCACTCCTTGACTTTGTACTGTGTCTACTGAGTACCATACCTTTTTCTTCTGTCCTTTCCTGGGTTATTCACTCACTTGTCCATCTGTCCATCTACCCGTCCATCCACCCAACCACCTACCCGCCTGTCCATCCATCCATCCACCCAGCCATTTACCCACCTGTCTGTCCATCTGTCCATCCACCCATGCACTCATGCACCCATCCACTTGTTTATCCACACATCTATCCATTCACCCATCCATCCACCCACTCACCTACCCATCTACCCACCTGTCTGTCCATCCATCCATCCCCCCAGTCATCTACCCACCTATCCACCAAATCCACCCATCCCTCCATCCACTCACCTTTTGCTCTGTGCCAGGCCCTATGCTAGGTCTTGGGGGGACCCTTTTCCCCAGCTCCTCACTTTCCCATAAGGGGGACCACTACTAATTTGGCACAGCTAACCACACCTTGCCTGCACTCTCCATGAAAGGAATGATCTGTGGCTGCAGTCAACCTGTATTTCCTATTTCCCAAATGCCTAGGGCCCTGGGCATTCTCTGTTCTCTCCTCTCCACTCAGGAGGCAGCAGGCCAGGGCAAGCAGAGCCTGATTTTGCCTAGGGTGGCTGCCCAGGGTCTAGTCTGCAGGCCGTATAACGCACAGGGCGGGCTGGTGAACCCATTGGGTGGCAGCCTCCCTCCTCATGGACATAAAGCTGACACTTTGCTCCCCACCTGCCCACCTCCCTCATGCCTCTCTCTGGTGGCTCTTAGTGACCCACTAAAACCCCAACACCGGATACCTGGGATGTCAAAGGGAGCAGAAACAATGATCTCTGTTCTAGTGGAGCAGAACAACTTGAGGGAAAGACAAGAATTAATCAGACAATCACACACACACACACACACACACACACACACACACACACACAGCTGTGGTCCTTGCTATAGAAGGGAGGCTGTGATGACAGGGGGTTTGACCTCATCTGGGGGGTGGGGCAGGCCCAGTAGGTGCTGCTGAGTTGTGCAGTGACCAGGAGGGAGGCAGCGCCACAGGCTGAGGGAGCAGCATGGCAGGAGGCAGGCAGGTCCGTGAGGCTGGGGAATGGGCTGAGGAGTCCACAGCAATCCTGCTTCCCCTGACCTTGCCTTTCAGAGGATTTGAGGATGAACCAGACTCCCTGTGAGGGAAAAGGGGGAGGATGTCCCCCAGTGTAGCAGGTGACAAAATGAATAGTCTTTTCCTTTGGAGCAAACATAATTTGCTTTCAAGCAAATGTACCAAGGAAATGGCAGCCAGGCCCTCCAGGAATGGTCAGTGGTGTTGCCCAGGCTGGGCTGGTGTTTTGGGATAGGTCCTGAGTGAAGGGTGACTGAGCTACAGTGTCTGAAATCATGCTTCCTTCCACCCAGAAGGTGAATCTGCATGGGGAGGCTCCCCCACAGGGCAAGGCCATCTATGAGGGAGCTCTCTAGGCACAGGTGAGCCAGAATATTTGGGGACTCTACTGCACCTTGGGTTCTGTCTTCTCAACATCTCCAGTGCACAGAGAGAGTGGAGATCACGGCTAAATGTTAGCCTCTGCTCTGGATTTTGTTTGCACTGTGAAGACAGTCGAAATAACGCGCATTTCAGCTTTGGATGAAATACCCAGCAACTCAGGATCTGTTCGTTTGCAAAGTTTACTTGTCCAATGAATCACTCCTTTGCAGTGATGCCATTAACTAATAATTCAAGGCTGGTAACCTTCAATCAACCGTGATTAAAAAACTTCTGCTGAACGGCAGAGGGGATAACACGTTTTCCTGAATGCCAGCAGCAAAATCTGCTTACACTATCCATCTTTACTTTGATAAACTGCCCTTAACTAATAATTCTGGATGGAAGGATTTTAAATCAAGCATGGGGGTTGGCAAGATCAGGGCAAACTCTCAATAACTGTAAAGACTATTTTATTGCCAACTGTCTTCAGATGGGCGATATTCATTTAGGTTCTAAAGAGCGGGTGATATTCCAAAGCTTACCAGGGCATCTTACCTGTATTCACGGAACGTGGGCAGTTCACACCTGCTGCAGACTTCTCATGCTGTGTTCCCGGCTGAAATCCCAGATCCTGGCCACACTGGGCTTTTCCTGGCTGCGCCCTTCTCAAACTGCAGTTTCTGGTGGGGATGGTCTTGGCCAATGTCCTGGGCCAACTTCTCCTCTGACCCACAGTTCCTCATGCCAGCCCTTCGCGTGGCACTGGGGACATAAACCTCTTTCTGGATTGTCCACTCTCCCCTCTCTGCTGTAGGCAAGCCCTCTAGGGACACGTGCTGTGTCTTATCCTCTTGCACGGCCTCCATATATAACGTGGCACCTGGCATGAAGTAGGTGCTTCATCAGCGTGGGCTGAAGTAACAGATGAGTGAACAAAGCCCCTTGCTAGTTCACACTAACAAAGGAAGGCAGAGAGATAGACAGTAGTGACAGAGGGAACCTAAGCTCCCGTGCACCAGAATGTCATGGGTAGTGTGTTAAAATGCAGATGCTGGGGTCTAAGTGGAAGCCCTGGGTCTCCGCATTTAACACGCCTGCTGGAACTTGAGAACCTCCGCCCTTCCCCTTCCTTCTTTGCCTCAGGAAGCCATGCCTGTGGCTTTTGAGCAACAGGCTCTCTTCTAACAAGATTGTGTTGATTATACTGGTGATGTGGGTGGTGGTCCTTGCACACTCACAAGTAAACAGTGGGAGGGATAACGGGGAGCCTAGAAGGTCTGGATGGCCAAGGGAGACCAACTTAAGATGATGTGTTGTGAAAAGTGCACATTTGTTCACCCGTTCAGCATGTGTATCGGGCGGCGTCAGGTGCTAGGGGGAAGGGGTGAGTGGGAATGGCCAGACCACAGTCTGGGGGGCTCCGGGTCTGCTGGGAAGGTGAAGAAGGTGAAGCCCTTGATCCACTGTACATGGGTGGTGGGGAGTGGAGTTCACACTGCCAAGGTCTCTACCTGAACTTGCTTCCTGCCCAGGGCAGGCAAGCATCAACTCTGCAGCAGCTGGGCCACCTGTGACCACCAGCAAGGCCTTGCCGGCCAAAGTGGGTGAGCAGTCTGGGGGTGGTCACACCTCCCATGCGACCAGCTGCAGCCTTTCTCACTGTGGCTTTGTACGTGGTTGGCATGGAAATTCATGGCGTTTTAGTGGAACTTGCTGAGACCCTTTCAGACTTAGGGGTCTCTCACAGTGGGTGCAACTTTGGGCAAACTCCTGCCCATTAGAATTAAGAGAGACATGGAGGTCTCACGCGGAGCTCATGAGCACTCTGACACTTGGCTCCTCAAAGTGTGTCCCTGGGCCAGCCGCACTGGCATCACCCAGGAGCCTTTTAGAAATGCAGAGTCTCTTAACTTTTCAGGAGAAACTAGAATTTTGGTATTTTAGGTCAAATTCCCTTTTTTGCGTGTTAGGAATAAATCCAGTATTTGAAAGCTGTTAACCAAACAAAATGCTTTGGCAGGTCAGAGATTTCCTTTTCCGGCCATGCCGCTGTCCCTCTTTTTTCGGCTGTGGGAATTGTGGCTCAGCGAGGGGAAGTGAGTTCCTCAGGCACAGGGCAGCAGGTGGAAGAGCGGCTGGAGCGAGCCCCACGACGTCCAGTGAGGTAGCTGTGTACGGCCTCCCCTTCCTTTTCGAGGAGCTGCACCGGGTGTACCCCAGGCTAGAGGGTACACCCTTCTCACACTTCACTATCCTTAGGAACCCCTGGGCATCCTATTAAATCACTGGTTCTCATCTGGCAGGTCGGGATGGGATTCCGAGATTTTGAATTTCTAACCAGATCCCAGGTGGTGGTGGCCGATGTGGGTTCTAGAGCAGGTGCTGAGCTGTGGTCTTTCAGTGTGGACAGTCCTGCAGGGGGCTGGGAGCCCCTGCAGATGGGTGGAACCAGACACTAGGAGCACCCAGAGAGATTTAAATCCAGCTCTGTGCAGACTGCACACAGACCCTGGACATTAGAACATCGGGGGATGGGGGGAGATCCCAGTATCAGGATGTTTTAAAACCTTTTAGCTGATTGCAGTGTGCAGCCAGCACTCGATTAGAGAAAGTAGGAACACACTTCGGTGCTGGAGGGAAGTGGCTCAAGGTAGGAGGGGGCAGGAGGGGAAGCTTCCGAGTTTTCAAAGGGAAGGCTCTAGAACTGCAGAAGGGGAGCCTCGAGATCCCACCAGATGGTCTTGGAGCACCTGAAATGTGAGGGACTGCATTGGACAGGCTGCTGTGTAACATACACACTTGATTTGGAAGACTTGGACTAAGCAAAAGAAAGGAGAGGATTTCACTAGTCATTTGTATACTGGTCATATGTTGAAATGATACATGTGGGACATGTTGGATATATTGGGATAAAGTAAGACTTAAAAATTAATCTCCCTATTGACCTTTACTTTTTAAAATGTGGCTATGACAATTTTTTAATTGTAGTAAAATACACAGCTATTAGAAAACTTAGAATTATGGATAAAAACCAATGATCATCTTAACAGATGCAGAAAAAGCATTTGACAAAGCACAATATCCATTCATGATAAAAACTCTCAACAAAGTAGGTTTAGAGGGAACAATAAGGGCCATGTATGAAAAACGCACAGCTAAGAGCATCCTCAATGGGGAAAAAAACAGAGCTTTTCCCTTGGGATCAGGAACAAGACAAGGATGCCCACTCTCACCTCTCACCACTCTTAGTCAACACAGTACCAGAAGTCCTAGCCACAGCAATCAGACAAGAGAAAGGAATAAAGGCGTCCAAATTGGCAAGCAAGAAGTAAAACTTCCACTATTTGCAGATGACATGATACTCTATAGAGAAAACCCTAAAGACTTCACCAAAAAACTGCTGGAACTGATAAATGAATTCAGTAAAATCACAGGGCTCACATTGTATTTCCCTTGGATTGCTATTCTAGAATCTTCACTGTTCAGAAGTTCTCCCTGGTGACTCGTATATGTTCTAAAGCCTGAAAACCACTGAGCTACTTTAGAACTACTGACAAAGCTTGTTGTCTGTGGCCCCGGGACCAGCAACATCAGCATCACCTGGGAACCTGTTAGAAACGTAAATTCTCGGGCCCTAACCCCAGGACCCCTGAATCAGGAATTCTGGGAATGGGGCACAGTGATCAGTATTTTGACAAGCCCACCTGGTGGTTCCAGCACGTTGAAAGGAGGGAGGCGCTGGTTTACCCCAGTCAGGTGGCCTGGGCAGGCATGTTTCCCTGACCCTTCCCAGAGGGAGGATCGGCAGTCCCAGGAAGACGCGCTTTGACAGCAGTGGTCCCCGCACCCTGCCACCCGGTGCCGGGCAAGGTGGGGAGCTTTGACTGACTTAAGAAAAGGGAATGTTTAAAAGGAGGAGGATGGAGTTTTCCAAAGCAAAGTGAAGTGGGAGGAATTGCTGAAAGTGACTGAAAAGCAAACCCGATTGATCTGTTACTTGTGGAAAAGGGTGTGGGCAGAACAGTAGCAGCTGCTGGGAAACAAAACCATTTTAGTTTTTATAACTAAATGTGTGAAGACCCCTCAGCGACTGGTGCTTCATCCACGGGCAGAACCCAGACGGAAGCAGCATCCCACTTTTTTTTTTTAAGATTTCATTTATTTATTTGACAGAGAGAGACACAGCGAGAGAGGGAACACAAGCAGGGGGAGTGGGAGAGGGAGAAGCAGGCTCCCCGCAGAGCAGGGAGCCCGATGCGGGGCTCGATCCCAGGACCCTGGGATCAT
>NC_058412.1:135111656-135112345 GCF_002201575.2 Neomonachus schauinslandi
TCCCAGGACCCTGGGATCATGACCTGAGCCGAAGGCAGACGCTTAACGCAGCCACCTAGGCGCCCAGCGTCCCACTTTCTTTCCCTTCTTTCCCCTCAAGTGCAAGGCCTGTAGCCTCCAGATATTGACTTTTTAGGGAGATGAGGATGTGACCCTCACCCTGGGAAACCTGTGCTCCTCCACTTGAAGGGCAGAGCCTGGCTCACTGTACTTAAATCTGAGAATTGCTGTCTTGTCTTTTTCTTTTTTTCTCTTTATTAACATATAATGTATTATTTGTTTCAGGGGTACAGGTCTGTGATTCGTCAGTCTTACACAATTCACAGCACTCACCATAGCACATACCCTCCCCAATGTCCATCACCCAGCCACCCTGTCCCTCCCACCTCCCTCCCCTCCAGGAACTCTCAGTTTGTTTCCCGAGATTAAGAGTCTCTTATGGTTTGTCTCCCTCTCTGGTTTCATGTTGTTTCATTTTTCTATGATCCTCTGCCTTGTTTCTCAAATTCCTCATTTCAGTGAGATCATATGATAATTCTTTCTCTGATTGACTTACTTCACTTAGCGTAATACCCTCTAGTTCCATCCAAGTCATTGCAAATGGCAAGATTTCATTTTTGATGGCTGCATAATATTTCATTGTATATATATATATATATATATATATATATATATATATATATATATAT